>NW_026036607.1:20911-44296 GCF_019186545.1 Solanum stenotomum
GCTAATTTATCATTAATTAAGGAGTTCAAATTTTAAGATAATTATTCAATACTATATTTAAGAGATTTGGGTGTCTGATTAAATATTTTAAAATATATGGTATAAATATTAAAAGTGATATTATGTGTAATTTTTTTTAAAGTATAGATAAATTAAGTATATATGGTAGTAAATTATGTCTAGTTATGTAGTTTTTCTTAGATGTAACTTTTATCATTAATATGGTAGGATAATGTCGGAAATGTGAGAATTGTAGCATTGATCTGGAGAATTATTGTTCGCGTCAGCAGTGGCGTAGCCACAGCCCTAGGGTTTTTGAATAGTTAAAGGACCAAAGCTAATAAGTTTTTGAATAGTTAAAGGACTAAATTCGTTAAGTGTATAGTTAATGGACCATTTTAGACCTACTCCTATAGTTAAGGGACCATTTTAGACCTACTCCTATAGTTAAAGGACTATTTATGTCATTTTCTCAATTTTTGACCATACATTCTAAAAAAACCACCAAAGTATCTAGTGGAGCGGATGAGGCTGCTCCTCACTCAACCAAAGGTTTTCAATTCGAGCCCTGGATATGAAAAAATCTTTGGTAGGGAGCGCTTCCTCCAAATGGGCCCCTACGTGGCGGGAATTTAGAATAGTTGAATTCTAATGCGAATATCGAACACTGAATAAAAAAATTGTTCTAAGAAATTTAGCTCCACAAATCCAATGGGGTTTTAACCATATATTTATTGCTGATTTGAATCAATCACAATCGAATATATATGAGTAGTTGAGTACATTTCACCATCTCTTAAATTTCTATTACTCCTCGATATATCAATGTTGTTAATTAATTAGCAAATAGGGTTAACATAATAAAGGAGTAACAATTGCTAGTAATTATTTAATTCTTCTAATTTATGGTTATGGACCCATTGTCCATCTTTACAAAGAAAAATTGTAATTTCAGAATGTATTTAGTATCTTTGATATATGTATCTGACTTGGAATTTGATACAAAATTATTAATTAGCAAGACAATAGGTAATCCGTAATTATTTTAAACCATAAAGTGAATTAGTATTTAGGGTAGAAACTATAAACTATAAAGTGAATTAGACTTGACTTCGCATATTGCATAAAAGTTTCCAAGAAATTTCCTACTAGACACTTTGTCTAGTGATAAATTTGCTATAAAAAAAGAGGTGATTTAGTTCCTTTTACCAGCAAGATGAATAATTAATAAACACGAGAAAATTCAATATCATAATTCAATGTTTCTGATAGCAAAAGAATGTATGTTCATCTCTTTTGACAACTCTGATTCTAATTCACAACTCCAGCTCCAACTCCGACTCCAGTGGAACACGTTCCCTTTTCTCCGTTAGCTGGTGTAAGAGAGATGTCGTGTCACCTTTACTAATATATAAAAGAATGGATTATTGCATACACAAGTTCTTTCGCGAATCTCTTTCTTAGGCAGAGGAAACATATGCCCTTCGTATGCAGTGTTACGCGAAACTCCAAGTTTGCACTGCATACAGTAAAACATAGACGTTACTTATTGCTTTCATAAAGATTGAAGTCAACAAGCTAGACAACAGACAGACAGCTCCTTAGATTTGAGTAGTTAAATGTAATTAAATAGTGAGAGTTGTGCACTCCTTACTGTATCGTTGCAGCTCGATGAGTCTCTTCTCTGTTGACAACATCCACGACTCCAA
Source organism: Solanum stenotomum (assembly GCF_019186545.1). Lineage (NCBI taxonomy): Eukaryota > Viridiplantae > Streptophyta > Magnoliopsida > Solanales > Solanaceae > Solanum > Solanum stenotomum. The sequence goes on from NW_026036607.1 coordinate 22,621, forward strand.
CGATATTCAATACCTTCATATACATAATTTTTTTGTCAGATAAAATATATAATAATAACTTGTGAGCTACTCAATCTCGTGACAAAAGAAAACGATGATCTGTGTGACCTAATCTAATGTTACACTTAGCATTTTCTCTGTGACCTTATAACACCTACAAATGATAACCTGGTGAAATCTTTATATCGGTTGGGTAATCTACAGAAAGACGAAATTCAAATAGAATGAATTATTGCATACCCAAGTTCTTTCATGAAACTCTTGGTTTTGTTCTCCGTTTCCCAGTCTGCTCTGCAAAAGTAATCCAAAACCAGAATAAAACTTGTTATAACCACTTATAAGTAATCAAAATATTGATGTTAGTAAGACAACAGGTAATCACATATTCCTAATCCAAAACTATCACAACATGTCTAATCATGAATTATTGCATTTCGTCTTTGAGCGAAGGGCTTAAAAATCTAGCATTCAAAGTTTGGCAAGAAATAAAAAATGTCATGACCCATTGTCCTCCAAACTCACAAACACTCTTAGTGACAAGGAATGTGAAGAACAGATGTCACGCTGCAATGACGAGATGTTCTGGAACAACGAATTACAGAACGAATTATTGCTCCAATCTGCATGTATTGTGTCTAATTGCTGTGGAAATCCTGGCAGCTGTGTAAGCTTCTTGCAATCTGATAACTCCAACAATCGAAGAGCACCAAGTTCAGATATGCTTTGAGGCAAATGCTCAAAATTATTTCCATTGAGATACAACTTTTTCAAAGAGGATAAACATCCAATGTCTTCTGGCAGCTGTGTAAGTCTCTTGCAATCTGATAAGTCCAAGTTTTCAAGAGCACCAAGTTGGGCTATGCTTCGAGGCAAATGCTCAAAAAATTTTCGTGGCATGAGTTTATATGTTTGTGTCACCAGACAACAGTTGACTTCATTTTGATTGAAGGAGTTCTTTGTGTTTTACACCCCCTAATGTACTTTTTGCTTCAACCGGAACTAGAATCAGAGACCTTATGGTTCTCCACACACTCCATTGAGTGTTGGGGCAATAAAAGAGTTAACAAAGCCATTATGAATTTTCTTCACCATTACCAACAATGATTATGAAACTATATAGAGAGACATAGTAGATGTTTAAACCTTGTAATTCTCTTCCGATATGAAATCCTTACAATTGATCTTGTGTTTTTTGGGCTAATTCTAAAATTTGATTTTATCTGTTAGTTTTAGATTATTGACACGAGTCCTATTTTTAGTCCAAAGGCTAAGATTCGTATTCAGTTTAATCTAATCTATATTACATTACAGTAATAACCATAAGTGAGCAGTGCCCGAAAACAGGTATAGTTAAAAAATGACATACAACAATCAGAGAGAGCATCAAAATGAACTAGTAGCAAGTCTTAAAGCCATGGATCAGTTGCTACCTTTGGGAATAGCACTTTGCTTTCTCTGTGAACTTATAATGATAACGCGGTGAAATCTTTATATTGGTTGGGTATACATCTGCAGAAAGACCATGATCAGGGGAACAGGTATAGTTAAAAAACGAAGTACAACAAGGTCAAAATCTGAAACTTGGTACTAAGAAAAGCAGAATAATGGCTTGCAGAGTAATATAATACAGATGATTAAGGGAACATATAACAAAGAGATGATTAAAAGATGAATTGTGGAATTTGTCCTTCTGATCTTCATCAACTCAAGAATGAATGGGGAAATAGCAAATACCCTATGGTGCCTGGGTAAATTAATTTGTTCATGTCTATTTTCTTTTTATTTTTGGTTAAAAAAAATTAATTTTCTTTTTATTGTTAGATCCAAAAATATTAACCAGAATTTTCACTAACGAGATTCAAAAATATTAAGGAACAAAGAAGCTAACAGGATTCAACATTCACTATATATATACACATAAGTAATTTTTCGGCGAAGAACATTTACTAGCTAGTTTTCTTGTTCTCTGTATCTTTTCAATTTTTCACATTATATTTTGGATTTGAAAGCAATCCTGATTTGGTTCTTAGTCTATATATTTGGCCATATTGAGCTCTTGATACCTTAGTAAATCCTGAGTTGTTGGGACATGGTACTCCCTCCGTCCCATTTTATAAAAGTTAGTTTAACTCGACACGGAGTTTAAGAAAGAAATGAAGACTTTTAAAACATAAAGTCTAAAATGAATAATAGAACTTACTATGACTATGAATCATTTCATTAAGAATAAAATGGACATTTTAAAGTTAAATGTGTCATTTTATTCGGGATGGACTAAAAAGGAAAGTAACTCATATAAACTGAGACAGAGGGAGTAAAAATGAGCGGTATTTGTATCGATTCGATCTACTTGTGAGTGTAAATATAATTGCAAGCATGAGGTTGTTGGTGTTGTAACTGAGGTGGAAAGCAAGGTGGAGAAACTTAAGGTTGGAGACAAAGTAGGTGTTGGATGTACGGTAGGATCATGTCGAAAATGTGAGAATTGTAGCATTGATCTCGAGAATTATTGTCCTCGTCAGATTCCTACATACAACGGCTATAACTTAGCGGAACCCTCACGTTTGGAGGTTACTCCGACATGATGGTATCCGATGAGCATTTTGTAGTACGGTGGCCTGAAAACTTTTCGATGGATGTTGCTCCCCTGTTATGTGCTGGAATTACTATTTATAGTCCTTTGAAATATTTTGGACTCGATAAGCCTGGAATGCACATTGGTATTGTTGGTCTTGGTGGGCTCGGACATATGGCTGTTAAATTCGCTAAGGCATTCGGAACCAAAGTGACTGTCATTAGTACATCTGCTAATAAGAAGCAAGAAGCAATTGAGCATTTGGGCACAGACTCTTTCTTGATCAGTCGCGATCCTGAGCAGATGAAGGTGAATATAATAATTCGTTATCATTGAACTTTGTGATCATCTTATCTGGATGTTTAAACTGTTTGAGAGAGCACCCTTTATTTAATTAATTGTGTCTTCAACACACTACTTCTTGATTCTTTTCAGGAGTCAAGCACGTGATTTTTTTATTTATTTTTTACAATGGTGGTGTTGAGGTTTTTGAACTCACGACCTTCGCTTGCTCTGGATTGTGTTGAAGTGTTTGACAATCTCATCTAAATGCTTAAGTTGTTATGCCAGTTTAGCAATTTAAACACGAGAATGGGGGCTAACCTTTTGTTTATTTATATTATTTAATTACATACGAACAGGCTGCAATGAACACATTGGATGGGATTATCGACACTGTTTCGGTGGTGCACCCTATTCTTCCATTGCTTAAGTTGACGAAATCTCATGGTAAGCTTGTTATGGTTGGTGCACCAGAAAAACTTGTGGAGTTGCCCGTGCTTCCTCTACTTATGGGTAAGCAAATGCAAGATTTCAAATAATAAAGTTCAGACGAAAGCTTAGTGCACAAGATTATCTTTTTCTCAAGACTAAAGTTTGTATATATAATGTGGAAAACAGGAAGGAAGCTAGTGGCTGGAAGTTGCATAGGAGGGATGAAAGAGACTCAAGAAATGTTGGACTTCGCAGCTAAGCATAACATAACACCAGATATTGAAGTTGTGCCAATGGACTATGTGAACACAGCGTTGGAACGTCTTCTGAAATCGGATGTGAAATATCGTTTCGTGTTCGACATTGGCAATACATTGAACAAGAAATGAGAACAAGGAGGGGTTCAATTAAGTAGCAGTGTTTCTTGGCTAATTAGATCACATTAATTTCAAAGATGATTAATAAAATGTCTTTCTTGCACTTATTAAAATAGAAAAAGAATATAACTTCTTCAGTAGAACTTGATGGTTGGGGAGAAATTATTTGAGGAAGTTAATATAGAGACATGTTGTTCTTGTTGTGTGTTTGTATTTTAAGCAAGAAAAAATGGTGTGAGGGAATTACTAAACATTCCTTTCTACTACTCTTATGTTCCATATAAATAATAAGTTTTCGTATACAACTTCTTTTTTTTTGGTTTTTCATCTAGTCTTTGATATTTATTTTGGGGCCCAACCACCATACAATTGAAAAACGATACGACCCAAGATCAATTCTGGTTCTTCTTTCTAAAAAAATAAATCAAATTCAAAAGCACACCACCCTTCTTACTTTACAACCAGCCTCCGACCCAAAGTGCTTTTAGAAAAGTCGGTGGGGCAATCAAAGAGACTTGCTTTTGATGTAGAACCGGGGGAAGAATTATGATTTATGGCTATAAAGGCCCTCACCCTTTTAGGCACATGGTTTTAAAGATTAAATCTCAAAGCGGTACTAAAGATTAGGCAGAAGAAGAACTATAACTATAATTCTTCGCCCCTCCCCTTGTACCAAAAACAAGTTCAGAACATAAAGATATTGGGCTCATCTATTATAAGTTATTAGTTTACGGAGTTATCTCAAATATCTCGAGTAAGGAGCTGACCGGACGGATTTGAAAATCCACGTTCACGTCGGAAAATTCCACATTCTTTCTAACAAAGACAACTTTGTAATCAGACCGGAGACTTGAATCCGACTCTTTTGATTAAAAATGGAGGAGTACTTATTAGTACTCTACCACAATCCTTGTTGTTGGTTCAGAGGTTCTACAGTTGGGTTTACGGTCTGGAGAATCTTAGACGGTTATAGAGTGGTCTTGTGGAAACTATTCAGAAATTGGGTCCCCAATATCTAGTTCTATGGATGACCAGTACAGTCCACAAAAGTTTATACAGACCATAGGTCAGTCTGTAGGTCTCCTCATGCAGTTTTAAGTTAAGGGAATTTGTGTCTTTTTCTACTATTTTAACTCTTAAACTACGTAACTTTTCCCTATAAATTAACCCTATAACTAGTTTTACTCTTAGAAAACTATTCATTCCATTTCATTCTCCAAGATCTCTCACAATTCACTCAAGGGTTTCTCTCAAAAGTTCTCCCCAAGGCTCCCAATGGATTTATAGGGTTCTTCATGTCTTCTAGGTCTTTTTCCTTCGGGATATGTAGGGAGTTAATCAATAGGTTCCATTCACCCATTGAGTCCTAAAGACTCTTCAAATTCTCCAATTCAATTTCCCTAAATTTGTTAGGTTTTTATTCAATTTCTTATGGGTTCTATTTGTATGGATTTAAATTGTTTGATTTTGATCAAATTATGATTGTTTAGACTAAATTATATGCTTCCCAATCAGTTCCATATGAACTCATGCATTGAAAATGATTTTGACTATGAACCCTAATTTGCATGAATTTGAAGAAAAACTATGAATCAATGAATTATATTTTCATGAACTTATGCATGATTTATGAAATTGAATGTCTTATGATCTAGGTTACGTTAAGATTTGCATCAATTTAATTGTGAAACGTTTTCTCACATTAAGGGATCATGGTTTGGTGAAAGGTTTTCTCGTTCATGCATGATTCAAGATTTAAGTAGTTATTCTATGATGTTTTTATGTTGGATTAGTAACTTAATTGTGCTTTTCCATGGATGATGATATGCTTATGTTTATGACTAATTTCATTGAGATTTCACTTAGAATCGAGAGGATATTGAAATTGAGGCTCTTCCGTTAGTATAGACCGGGTCTCAAGTAGCAATCTCCTTGTCCCTAACTATGTGTCCCTGTAGATTGTCTTAAGTGACATAGCTAGTGGATCCACCTAAACTAGAAGTTTAAGGTCTTTGCATTTGCAAGCAAGGAAACCTCTTTTTAATGTGGGAGAATGACATCGGATTCCATGTTATAGCTCATGTGTTATATGTCGGTTAATAGTAAATATTTCACAAAATGAACTAAGTTACTTTTCAATGTTTTACGAAGTTGCCTTTATGATTTCAAGATGCATTGACCACGTACATGGTTATGATTCTTCTTTGGAGGTTTTTACTATGTATAGCTTGGTCATGCACATAATGTTTTCGATTATGTCCCTATATGATCATGCTTACATTTTATGCATATTTGTCATACTTAGTACATTCCATGTACTAATGCATACTTGTGCCTACATTGTTTCACTAATGAAGGGCTTGACGACTCTTCTCCCTCCATTTGTGGCTAGTTGATCACTTTAGAGACTTGAAAGCAATGTCACCTGTATTGATTTCTTATTTTTTTTTATGTTTTGGATGTTGTACGTGGTGTACGAGTTACGTTCCGACCACTTATTTTGAAATTATATATAGAAAGGTTTGTCAAGACTATGTTAGACTTCTGCTTTTAAATGTCAAACCTCTTTATTGAAATAAAATCTCCTACTTTGTCTATTATATTGCGTAAGGGTAAAATGGAAGAGTATTTCACCCTATACCCTTGTATCAATTTAAATATTAATTTAGTTTTTTTTTTAATTCTTATATCTACGTGTAAATTTTTTAATTAGTTGGCAGCTATTGAGCGGCTCACTAATCCACGTTGGATCGTATGCATTTCACGTGTTTGGGCTGCATTATTCGTGTGTCTATTTATTCAACTTTATACATGTTTAAGTTTCTAAGCATAAATGTGAGTTGATGCCAAGTTAAAATGAATGTATTAGGTCTTTGATATAACTAGTACAACAATAACAACACCATTCTTTGTCCGAAACATTGTTGGATTGGCTATGTTTATTTCACATAAACATTACATCAACTATAATCAATCAGCATAAATGTCTACCTCAACGGAATTATCTAACAAAGCTATGGAATCAGACGAAAATGTCGTAGAACTTCCCATGATCTGATGAACAATCGGTTCAGATTGAAGAGGCTGAGGAGGTACTTCTAGCACTTCAACTTCGCCTTCAAGCATTTCTACTACTTTACTCATTGAAGGGCGTTGTATCGGATTTGTTTGTATACACCATAATGCAACTAAACTCAGCTTTCTAGCCATCTTCTTTTCATCATCATTCGCTTCTTCATCCACCACAATCTCTTTCCCCTTGTTGAACTTATCGTAAATATTATAAGGAAAGTATTGGCTGGAATTCTCTTCATTTGCAACTTCATTTCTCTTCAAGTCCAACATTTCCATTAGCAGCATTCCGAAGCTGTAAACATCAGCTTTGTATGAGATTGCTCCAATGCTTCTGCTGATCAGCTCTGGAGCAACATATCCAATCGTTCCACGAGCAGCTGTGAGAGTCACAATGCTCTTATCTNTTCAAAAAAAATTCTAGAGTGTTACAGGTTCAAACACTTATCTCATGAACTAAGCAACACAATTAATTTTTTTTTTTTACCATTTTCTAACATATGATTACAATTATATGGACAGTAAATATTATATATATTTGGTAAAAAAATTATGAGAATACTTTATTTAAGAGCTCTTCTCGTCTTGAGATGAGAAACAAGTGATACAAATAATTAAAATAAATCAAACTTCTTTATTCTTATTTTGCTCCAGTTCTTGTCAATGGGTTCTTTGGATCAAATCCTTAATGAGTAAGTATCTTTTCCATTACTTTTTATTTCCTCACACAATAAAGAAGTAGAAATTAATGAGAAATTTTGTTAAAATATTTTTTTAAAAATATTTTATTTTATTTCGATATATTATAGAGTCATAATAAAGAAAAATAATAATTTTATAAGATACTAAAAATTGAAAAATAACAAATAAAATAATTAAAACTTAGTAAAAGTTGGATCGATTAGGTTATGACCTGCATTTTAGTCCATTTAAACCCAAGTAACGTTTGGACAAGCCAACAACACATTTATGCCCCCTAATCTATATCCGAATTTCCAACTGCACACTTTAATTTTACGGGAGTCCTATCACCCCCTGAATTGCTTAAAGTTGAAATAATTACATCGGTAAAAAACCACAACCACATCTATGTTGACCTGTGCATTTCACATGTTTGACACATGGAGATTTGATTAATTTATTATTCTTTTTCAAATTTTTTTGTAATTCCTTTCCCCTTTTTCCTATACTCTCTCAATTTCTTCAAATCCTAAAGTAATTTCTTCTCCCAATTCCTTCAAATTCCTAAAGTAACTTCACCATTACTTTAAACACCAAAGTACATCAAAATTGGATTGTGAATAACAAAGATGAATAGTGATATTCGCTCTTTGCTCGTCGTAAAACTGAAAAACAAACTAATCGTTGTTTCGTCATGATTTTGCTTTCTTCGTTGGAGATCGCTAGTCGGAGCAGTGCAACCACAAGATTTTGTTGTTGTTGTCGTCGACCTCACTATGAGAATAAAGGTAGATCAGAGGGAGGGTTTTTGCTGGTGGCGACAGTGGTGGCTGCTGGTGTGGCATTTCGCCGGCCAGTCAAGCAGGGAAAACCTAAAAACAAACTAAAAAAAGTGAGGGGAGGGAAAGAGGGATAACGAACAAATGAAAATTCTCCCAGGGAAGATGAGGAAGAACCAATGTAATTGATTGATAATTAAAATATTTATAAATAAATAAATAAAAAGAAAAAATATTCTCATTTGGGAGTTCAAATGGATTTGATTTAAACCTAATTTGATTTTTTTTCAAATTTGATCCAAATCCCTTTTCTGAGTGATATAAATACATGTCATTTCATATTTAATTGATTTGATTGATTTTTAAAAGTTTTTTACGTGAGAGTTTAAAAGCATGGGTGAAATCAATAATTGTGAATCCGGTGAAGATGGTGGTGGCAATGACGGCTTAGAGATAGTGAATGATGGAGGAGTTTGATCTTTATTGCTATGGAGAAGGAGGACAATAAATAAGAAAAAAAAATACATATATTTACAAAAAGAGATTAAAAATAAAGTTTTAATATTTGTTTTTGTGCTCACTCTCTTAAAGAGCGTGAAATACTCACTTTACCAGCTAAACATTCAGGGAGGTATTAATTTTAGTTTTAAGAACTCTAAGGGGGTGATAAGACTCCCGTAAAGTTGAAGTGTGTAGTTGGAAATACGAATATAGGTTGGGGGGCTTTTGACCATTTTCTCTATTTACTAATTCTATCATTTTGACCAGCTCAAATTCGACCCAACCTGCCCATTCACTATCCATAGTCCCAATCATCGCCTAATTAAGATGAGTTCAAACACATGACTTATCTCATGAAATTAGTAACAAAATCAATATTTTTCCATTTTCTAACATATTATTAAAGAAAAATTTGTCTATTTCAGCCTAATGTCATTTGGACAAGCTTCATTCATTTATTAACTCAATTATTTTGACCATCTTAAATTCAATCATACCAGTCTATTCATCACCCATAGTCAATCATCACTTAATTAAGAGGGGGTCAAACACAATATCTCATGAAATTAGTAAAAAAATTATTATTTTACCTTTTTCTAACATATGACTACAATAATTTATATGGACAGTAAATATATCACACTTGGTAGCAACATTATGAGAACGGTCTATTTAAAGGGTTTTCCCCCTCTTGAGATGAGAAACAAGTGATATACAAAATTAAAATAAATCAAGTTTTTTTATCCTTATTTTGCTTCAAAGTTCTTGTCAATGGCTTCCTTCAATCAAATGATTAATGGGTGAGTTTCTTTTCCATTTCTTTTTATTTTCTCACACAATAAAGAAGTAGAGATTAGATCTGAAATTTATCGTCAATGCTTCACTAAAAAAATCTTAGCTAATAAAGACTTTTTTATAAAATAGAATTAAGGATATAAGTTTATTCTTTAGCGATTTTTTGCTTTGTGGGTGTATGTAACATATAAGTTGTTATTTATTCTATAGTCTTATGATTTTTTTTTAATGATGCTTAGAATTGATCTTGAGGGCCAGAAAGAAGCTAAAAAAATTATGTTGGAAAAGAAAATGCTCTCAATGGAGAACAAAATGCACGAAGAAATATTGAAGGCATTGGAGAAAGGCATTTGCTCTACTTGCATTTGGGAGAAATATTTGCGTGAGATGAATATGCAAGTTAGCGATATATTGTTAATATATATATAACTTAAATTCTATAAATTATTATTGACTTTATATGTGTCTTTTTTTGTAGACTGAGATGTTGTTGAGTGTTTTTCGAAATTTGGAGAACAAACGAGATGAGGAGTAAAGATGGCCGTTGAAACTTCTAGTGAGATTACATGATACCAACATATCATATTAGTAGTCTCAAAATAAAGTATTTGTGACTCTCTAGAAGGGAATTTTTATTGTTATGCTTAAGTTTATTAAATTCTAGTGGCACTCTAGTGCACATTTTTAAATTTATGGATTATCATTTCTATTTTATCTTTATGCAACTTGTTATATTTTTCTTGATATTATTTTGTACATGTTAAAAGATAAGCAAATACAATGAAGGAAAGATCAACAAAAATAAAGATACAAGATACATTGGGTCTCAAAATTTTAATGTAGAGGCAAAAGAGAAAATATTATTAGTAACATAAGATAATAATGCAAGTTACCTAATCTAAGAAATATAATGTGCAATAAGGTACGCAAATCCTTTCTTCCCAAAATTGTAACATTGAATTAATTATATGTGAGGTGGTTTTCAATAAAAATAACCGAATTAAAACCTAATGTTATATGACAGACTAATTATAAGGATTACAATTATTTTTAAGTACATGAGAATAAAATTCACTTGATTGATATATATAATTTGACTTCTTAAAACAGTCCTCACATTGAGCTTATTCGATCAAAATTTCAGAACAACCTCCATTGAAGGATAAGAAAGAAATTTGGGGCGTATTGATTAAAACTATAAATATTGCAACAACATTAAAAATAAGGAATAATTATCTAATTACACAAATGCTTCTATCATAAATATTAATACACTATATAGTTTGAAATAATTATATATTGTCTCACTAATTAATACAATTTTTATCAGATTTCAAGTCAGTTACATCGATTAGGTGTATCTTTTTTTTGGTAAACAAGATGATATATTCTAATTTAATATGCATCAGTACAAGTAAATGGATGAGTATGGCTAGTAACGTTCGGAAAAGGGATTGGAATTACATTATACACATTAATACCTTCTATAGTAAAGACGACTTTTTTAGCCTAACATAAAGAGTTCCTACTTTGTCTGCTTCTATTATACTAGAAAACAATCAACGGAGGAGCTGTCCAAAGTACGAGGGAGTTAGCTTCCTTCAATCTAGACCCCTCCTTAGCCAAGGTATCTGCCACTTGATTTCCTTCCCTGTATTTATGCTGCACCAGAGGGTTTCCAAGTTTAAGTAGAAGTTCCCTGCAATCAGCCAAAATATTAGAGTAGGATGGATGATCATTTGCTAGACAGTGAAGGATATCCTGACAGTCTACGTTAATTTTAAGTGGCGTTAAGTTATAGGCTAGTGCAATAGTTAAACCTTTTTGCAGCGCTAATAGTTCAGAAACAATATTTGTTGCTTCATATATGTTTCCCATGAAGCCTACCACCCAATTACCATATTTATCTCTTATTACTCCTCCTATTCCACTAGTGCCAGATTTAATCTAGGTAGAACAATCAATGTTAAGCTTAAATCCAATGTTTGGAGGTTTCCATTTTACATACCCTACTATAGATTTTTCTATATTGGTCCTTTGGTTTGTGAGTGAGAAAAAATCGATGGCATGTATGTATGGAATATTAGCATTTATTTTCCCTTTTTTATTATTGTGGTAGTTTTCATTTATGTTAAGCCATATACTCCACAAGTAGAATGGATAGAGTTCTTTCCACTTGAGGTTTTTTATCACTATGCTAAATTGCTAATGTTCCTAAGGAAATCTAACTAGTTCATGTCCTAGGTAGATGTGAATATGTTGTTGCTTTCTATAAGTCCTATCTCAGACCACAACTTCCTGACATTTGTACATTCAATGAAGATATGTTGGATGGTTTCTAGGGTATTACATATGTGACAAGACTTACTAACATCTATTCCTATGGAGTTTAAATAGTAACATGTCGGTAGTCTTCCGTTATTGCAAAGCCATAGGAAGTACTTAATTTTGTTAGGGCAATGTAGTTTCCATATCCTGGTATGGTCCTTGTCTATCTTGTGGTGCTTCTCCCCTTTATCTTTAATATGGTGATAAACATTTTTAGTAGTTAGAGTTCCTTGGGGGGTTAAGGCTCCAAGATGGTTTATCCTTAATTTCAGAAGTTGTTGGTACATAGATGCTTTCTATCATATTTTTTATAGTTGATCGGAGATCATAGGACACGTTGTTATATTTCCACGTACCCATGCTCGTAAGGATGTTCTTAACTTCCAATTGATTATCTTCTAATATTAGGGGTCTTATTAGTAGATCTCTTAGCTTCCTATGATTAGGTAGTCAGTCATCGAACCATAGAGATATGTTGGATCCATCCCCAATTGACCATTGTAGACCTTATTTACATATAGTCCAACCCAAAGCAATGTTCTTCCAGGTTCTCCCATGCGATGGTTTTGCATGAATCTCTATTGGAAATTTTCCATCACTAGTGTATTTATTTATTATGAGTGAATCCTATGTTGAATTTGGGTTATTGAAGGCTCTCCATGCTAGCTTAGCTAGAAAAGCTTTATTTTTTGTCTCAGTTTATTTAGTTGGGAGGCGTATGTATTGCATTACATGGGTTGGTATGTTATTTAGGCTGGACTTTGCTAGGGTTCTTCGTCCTGCTATGTTTAGGAATTTTGTCTTCCAACCCGCTAGTTTCTGTTGTAAGCTATCTATAATAAATTGGTAATTATTTATCTTGGAGTTTTTTTTATTAAAAATAGGGAACCCCAAGTATTTTCCGAAGGATTTGCCAATTTTTATGCCGAAGTTGTTTGAATTCCTAAGGTCACTGTTGCAGTTTTTGGAGCATATTAATTTAGATTTTCCATAATTAATGTTATGACCAGATTCTGTACAAAAGTTATCAAGAACTATTTGGATTATGTCACAGTTTTTCGCATCAGCCCTACTCATTAGTATGAGGTCATATGCGAAGAATAGGTGAGATAGTTTTGGACCCTTATTTGAGATTTTAATGGGATTCCACTTCTTTAGTTGAACTTTCATCTCTATTTTCCGTGACAACATTTTCATACACAATATAAATATGTATGGAGACATTGGGTCCCCCTGTCGTATTCCTCGAGATGGTTGAAAAAATTCAGTATGATCCCCATTTACAAGTATGGATATACTAATCGTGGAGACACATGACATGATTAGATTGATGATATTATGGGGGAAGCCATAATATATGAGTGTGTTCCTAATGAAGGACCACTCAATCTTATCAAAGGCTTTTTCGAGATCGATTTTTAGGATCATATTAGCATTTTTGCCTTTCATCTTTGAAAGTGAGTGATGGTTTCTTGAACTATGATTGCGTTATCAGTGGCTTTCCTATTTTTTAGGAAGCTTGATTGACATGGACCAATCAGGGTATTCATGATACTTTTTAACCGATTGGAGATAATCTTTGTTATTATTTTATAGGTGGTGTTGCACAAGCTTATAGGTCTGCAATCTTTAAGAGTGTTTGCACTTTTTATTTTTGGAATTAGGCATACATGGGTTTTGTTTATATCTTTTGGTATGCATTCCTCCTGGAAGGCTTTCACACAAAGAGATACAACTGATTCCCCTACTATGTTCCAATAATTTTGATTGAAGAAAGGGTGTAATCCATCAGGTCCTAGAGCTTTATAAGGTTGAAAGGAAAATACAAATGTTTGGATCTCGCTGATAGACGGGATATTCCCTAATTCTAAAAGATCTAATGAGTGTTGGTTGGTTATTGCAATTATTTTATTATGAACTGAGGAAACCTAAGAAGTACAAAATATATTATTAAAGTAGTTGTGCGTTCAGTTTTTGATACCCTCTAAGTCATAAATCCATTCCCCATGTGCATCTTGTAACGCCATTATTCGATTTTTCTTTCTTTTGTTTAGGGTAGTAGTATGGAAAAACCTAGTGTTGGAGTCACCCTCATTTAGCCAGATAACTCTTGATTACAGTTTCAAGAAGTCTTCCTCTAATCGAAGAATTTGATTATACTCCTGACTAGCCACCCTCATTTAGCCAGATAACTCTTGATTTCAGTTTCCAAAAGTCTTCCTCTAATCGAAGAATTTGATTATACTCATGACTAAGTTTTAGTTCTAGGTTTTGAAGAAAGGTACTAGAAGTGAAGTTAGTAGATTTTTGTATTCCTTCTAATCTCCGTAGTAAAGTCCTTTTCTTGTGAAATATGTTCCCAAAAGTGTTTTTATTTCAAATGGTCACTTTTTTTGAAAAGTCTGAAATAGCATCTAAGATGTCCTTTTTTCCCTCCCAACTTCCTAGTACGATGTTCCTTAAATCTGGGTGCGTCGTCCATATAGATTCAAATCGAAATAGTTTATTAGGTTTTCTAGGGCTATTTTGTAGTACGTATAGGAGTAGGGGACAGTGGTCAGAGTGTGTACGTGGTAGATGATGTACTTGTGCGACAGGGAACTTATGTAGCCACTCTTCATTTACGAAAAAATGGTCAAGTCTTTCAAAAATTAAACTTGACCTATTGATAAAGCGCTTATTTAGCCAAGTATATTTCCCTCCTTTATATCCCATGTCTATAAATTCGCAATAGTTAACCATATCCCAGAACTCATTTGTACGAGGTTTGTTTATAGGCCTACCTCCAGCTTTTTCTGAACTTTTCATAAGTTCGTTAAAATCTCCTCCTATTAACCATTTACCATCATAGTTATCTTTGATTTTTTTCAAATTTTCCCATAAGATCTTACGCGATTTAAGGTATGTGCTAGCATAGATACAACTAAAAAGCCAATACTCATTAGTAGCACATACCTTGACCATGGCAGGACTTTCTTGTCCCGTTGTTGCGATATCATCCACTTCTATCAGGGAATTATCCCATAGAATAACCAACCCACCGGAGTTTCCCACTACGTGAACTTGGATCATTCTTGTGAATGGGAAGTAATCTAATTACAGAGATTTTTTTTTCAAAAAAAAAAAATTCCAAATTTCGGCTCATTTTTTTTTCAACATCAATTTTCCATAGATACATATAATTTTAACTCATATACATGAACTATTAATTTGGTGCATATGTATATTTTTTCATATATATATTTTGACCACCGTCATCCATTTGTGATCTCTCTCCTCTTCGGCCAGAGATCGTTGTCTCTGGCAAAAACTCCACTAAATCAGCGAAGCGTCGTTCTAACGATTTAGATACATGTATATATTTTGTCATTAAAGGATCTATAAACAAAAAAAAAAATTCTCATTTGGGAGTTCAATTGGATTTGATTTAAACCTAATTTGAAATTTTTTTTCAAATCTGATCCAAATACCTTTTTTGAGTGATATAAATACATGTCATTTTATCTTTAATTGATTTGATTGATTTTTAAAAGTTTTTTACATGAGAGTTTAAAAGCTTGGGTGAAATCAATAATGGTGAATCCGGTGAAGATGGTGGTGGGCTGGTGGCAATGATGGCTTAGAGATGGTGAATGGTCGAGGAATTGGATCTTTGTTGCTATGGAGAAGGAGGACAATAAATAAGAAAATAAAAATAAAAATACATACATTTATAAAAAAATATATTAAAAATAAAGTTCTAATATTTATTTTTGTGCTCACTCTCTCAAAGAGAGTGAAATACACTCACTTTGCCAGTTAAGCATTCAGGGAGGTATTAATTTCAGTTTTAAACACTCCAAGGAGGTGATAGGACTCCCTTAAAGTTAAAGTGTGTAGTTGAAAATACAAATATAAGTTGGGGGGGTTTTGACCATTTTCTCCAATTACTAACTCTATCATTTTGACCAGCTCAGATTTGACCCAACCTGCCCATTCACTATCCTTATCCCAATCATCGCCTAATTAAGATGAGTTCAAACACATGACTTATCTCATGAAATTAGTAACAAAATCAATATTTTTTCCATTTTCTAACATATTATTGTATAATATGGACAGTAAATATATTATATTTGGTAACAACATTATGAGAACGATTTATTTAAAAGATTTTTCAACAACCATATTAATAGAGATGCTAGTAATATAGTTACTACTACTAATGCTTCTAACAGCAATGTTACTAGAGACACTAATAGTATTACTTCAATTCCTCTTGTAATATCTTAAGTTTATCTAATAATATTATCCTTGGTTACCAAAAAAAAAAAAAAAATTAAAATAAATCAAGTTTTTTTAGCCTTATTTTGCTTCAAAATTCTTGTCAATGTCTTCCTTCAATCAAATGATTAATGGGTGTCTTTCTTTTTATTTCCACCAGCTTTAGGCTTGCTCAACATCTTCACTGCTACATCCCTTCTACTTTGAAGCTTTCCTTTGTACACAGTTCCGTAACCTCCCTCACCTAATTTCTCTTTGAATCCTCTGGTCATTCTCTTTATGTTGGAGTAATTATATCTGATTGGCATGAAATTGTTTTGTGTTTGCAAAAATCCTTCAATCGTATCGTACATTGACAAATGCCTCCTTTTGAATTTGTACACCAGAAATGCAATTACCAACGGAAGGCCTATTACAAATTTTGCTCCCGAATACACTGCACGTTTGAGAAGTCATGGAAAGTAACTTCCCCTTAGGCCAACAAAACATAGAGATGATAAGGAGATATAAGGCTATGTTTTTAGAAATATTGCTATTAACAGCTTTCTATACTTAACACTATAAGGTACACAATCGTTGTTCTTGCTCCTTTAATTATATCATCATGAAGTATAAAGGATTCGAAGAAATTATTCTTCACAAATGGAGAAATTAAAGCATATGTAGAGAAAAGTTTGAGTACTCACAGAGAATCATTAAAGCAACTCCTACAAAGACAAGAAGAAATCAAATTGTAGTGAGTGAATCCATTGTTTTCCTAATAAAGGAGAAAATCATATATAGTTGAAGTCGTTACTTATCCTTTCTTCGAAACTCCAATAGAGCTCAAAGCCATAAAGGATTGCTTGATGAAAATCAGAAAGGGAAATGTTGTTAATATTAGGCCATGAGGTCAAGCCTATAAACTCCGCTCTGCATCCATCACTCACTTCAGAGACATTCATTTTTCCAATCTTTAGATAAGTGTATTTGCTTGATTTGCAGCCACTAATTTCCATAAATGTCGAATCATTAACAGCAAATGGACAATTGAACATGAAATTTGGCGCTACTATTCTAAGCTGTGATGCATAATAGTATGGGCTGAAGAAATCACTGTATTCGTGACAGGTAAGCTTAGAAGGTATGAGAGAACATAGATCATCTGTTTGTAAAGTCGGATCTACCAAGCGAATTGTATGATAAGCATAGTCGATGCCTTGAACGTGCAACTTCTTGGAGGATAACCATATAACGGTTTGGTTACCTTCACAAGCTAATTCAATTCCTGAAAAACGACAATGTTTTGGATCGGTGTTTAAATGAAAAGGGTAGCTTATGTTACGGATATCGCCACAAGCAGAACGAGGACAGTAGTGTTTGCTCTTCCGAGCATGGCATGTTTGCAAAAAGATGATTTGAAGGATTAATGTAAAATAGTTAAGCTGAGAGTTTCCTTTAGACATTTGTGTATTACTCAGGTTCAGCTGAGACTTCACAATTATTGTTGTTATCATATATAAGACTAAAAATGCAATTAAGCCATCTAGCAAGTTGAAGGTTTGTGGACTTTTCATTACCAATATTACTCCTTTGGGTCCCAAACCAATATTACTCTTTTTGGTCCTTGATGGGAAAGTTGAAGGTTGATGAAGGGCCCTCATGAGGAAGACTTTGACGTTTACCAATTTGTTAGTGAGGGAGATGGATATGTCATGTTTCCCCCATATGCCAAACACACCTTTTGCTCAAACTGTGTATTTGTGTTGAACAATTGTGACTTTATATATTTATTTATAGGTATAATAAATAAATATACCTTTAAACTTGGCCTCATTTTATATTGGGGAACTTTCGCATATAGCCACTCAAAAATAGCTATAGTTTGTTAATTATGATTCGTAGCTACATGTTATAGGGAGGAGAGAGGAGAGCGAGATTGGGAGAGGGAGGAGAGAGGCGAGCAAGAGAAGGAAGAGAGTGGGAGAGATGTGAATTGTATATGTATATTGATTAGATAATTGTATATTATACATATGTATTTGTATATCTAGCGAGCGAGAATGGGAGAGGAAGGAGAGATGTGAGCGAGATTGGGAGAAGCAGGAGAGAGGCGAGTGAGAGAGGGCAATAATTTGTATAATTCGCATCTCGTTTGTATAATTCACAGGTACGTCTTTATAATTCGCTTGTTTTTGTATAATTGAGTACTATAAACTCTGGAATTAACAAATATGATAAAACTCAAAATAACGAATTGATACAAACATAAACATATGAACTTTAAACAATTATACATAATATATTATACAAATTACATTATATAAATTGTATTATACAAAATCCGAAAACTACACGTTTATACAAACTGTAAAAAGTTATACACAAAAATATTGAATGTGAATGGTGACAAAACTAAAAAACCAAAGGAAATCATCGCCATATACAAACACAAACCATCGTATACAAATACAAATCAAACGAAGAATTGTTAGTTACGAATTATCCAAATGTGGCTAATTATACAAACTCGAAGTCAACCCGCGTAATTAATGGTTAATGTTAGTCGTGAGTTGTAATTGTAGCAAACTACAACTATGATGAGTAATTAAGTAATATAAGCTTGCTTAACCACGTAATTTTCCCTTTTATATTTATGTCCTCCTAGGGTGTGCACAAGTATACAATTGAACTTGTGTAAAGTTGAACAAATAGACACATGAGTCCTACATGACATAATACACATACGACACCACATAGGACCCAAATTGTCATGTAGGATGTCATGTAAGACACATGTGTCTATTTGTTATACTTTATAAAAGATCTACTTGTGCAAACTCAAAGTTAGAGAGCATAAATGCAAATTGAGGTCAAATGAAAGGGCATATTTATGTATTATACCTTATTTATATTTACCTAGACATTTAATTGATAAGCATAACTAGGGGTGTTCGTGGTTCGGTTTGGATTGGTTATTGATTAAAACCAAAATCAAACCAATTTAGTCAGTTTTTTAAATTTCTAAAACAAAACCAAACCAAACAAAAAATAACCGTCGTTTGGTTATTGTCGGATTGATTCAGTTTTTCTGGCTTATTCGGTTTGAAAATAATAACTTTTTTGAGGACATACGTATCTCGATAGATACAAACACCTAGTACATGAACAATCCACAGAAAAACTATTGTCGGTTCAATTAAGCAATACTAGAGTTATCATTACATGAACAAAGTGATTCAATTAAGAGAAAGTGTGACTATTTTATGTGAAGTATGGTAGGTAAAGACTAAAATGGATTTTGATGGACTTGGACTTAGGATTGTTATAGTTGGGTTAAAGTGTTGGGCTTGAGAAAATGATAAAGTTAAAGACTTGAATTAATTAAAATTTAACAAAATATTTATATTTTATTTATGAATAATATATAAAAAATTATAAAATTTATATATCTAATTTATCGGTTTGGTTAGATTATTTTTGCAGTTGTTTTTTAGTAAAACCAAACCAAATAGTATCGATTTTCAAAATTTAAAACCAAACCAAACCAAATATCGGTTTTTTAATCGGTTTGGTTCGGATTGCGGCTCCGTTTGGTTATTTAACCATGACCATGAACAGCCCTAAGCATAACACATAAATAGGACCTTTAACTTGGTTTCAAATTTTAACTTTGACCTTAAACTTTCAAAGTGCAAAAAGAGGCTTTTTAACTATCCAACTCTTGAATCTAAAAAATACTCGAATCCTACCTAGCAAAACACGTGATATACACTCAATCTGAGCGCGTCAGGAGTAAATTTTGAGGCCCACAACAGTAAAATATATGTTGAAATGACAATTATACCCTTAATGAATCCCTTATATATATATATATATATATTTGTATATTTTCTAATCAAAATCCTCTTTTTTCCTCTTCTTTTAAATCAAGCTTTTTTTTCTCTCTTTTAGCATGATTTTCCTCGTTTTTAGTGCAAATGGCTTCTATTTTTTTTGTCATTGTGAAAAAAGAGCTATAATGAACATTTCTTAGTCTGCAAACAATACAGGTCATTGGTGTGCAAATAATCCTGATTTAAGCAAAGATTCTACCTTCTATTAAAATAAACTTTCAAAAGGGCAAAACTAAGCATACCTGAACTAAGCTAGCATTTGACAATAGATTTCCAAATATTTTGACAAATATTATTTGAGTGAAATTTCACCATGTGTTTAGTCATAGTATTTGGGAAACATATTTCACTTTTTTTAAAAAATGATTTATACCCATAAATCTTTAAAACAATCAAAACTAGGTTTGTATTACATAGCACATGACTTTGTTACGTTGAGGCGATTGTTCATCACTTTCATCAACAATCATATCATCACTGAATATTCCATTACTACTTTGATGTTCATGTAAAAAATTATGTAAAACAACGCAAACAACTATTATAAATGGTGTTTTTGTAAAAGATAAAAGTTAAAAGATAAAAGTTTGGTGTAGAATTTGAATTATTAAAAGTTCCCAAATAATGAGACTTGACCCAAATACAGTTTTTTCTAGTATTTGGAATTTGGGATATTTGCCAAAAATATTTGTCAAATAATGGTAAATTGTATGGACAAACACTATTTGCCAAATTCTTCCCCAAATTTTACTTGGAAAATCTATGGTCAAACGGGTCCTAAATTGAGGAAGATGAACATATAACATCAGAGTATATGAACTTTTAGCACAAATCATAAACGATTTTTCCCTTGATTCACGATTTTGGTTGTAAATCCCAAGCTAGAGTTTCGTGAATTTGAGAGAGAAACAGGGTAAAATGGAAGAGTATTTCACCCTATACCCTTGTATCAATTTGAATATTAATTTAGTTTTTTTTTTAATTCTTATATCTACGTGTAAATTTTTTAATTAGTTGGCAGCTATTGAGCGGCTCACTAATCCACGTTGGATCGTATGCATTTCACGTGTTTGGGCTGCATTATTCGTGTGTCTATTTATTCAACTTTATACATGTTTAAGTTTCTAAGCATAAATGTGAGTTGATGCCAAGTTAAAATGAATGTATTAGGTCTTTGATATAACTAGTACAACAATAACAACACCATTCTTTGTCCGAAACATTGTTGGATTGGCTATGTTTATTTCACATAAACATTACATCAACTATAATCAATCAGCATAAATGTCTACCTCAACGGAATTATCTAACAAAGCTATGGAATCAGACGAAAATGTCGTAGAACTTCCCATGATCTGATGAACAATCGGTTCAGATTGAAGAGGCTGAGGAGGTACTTCTAGCACTTCAACTTCGCCTTCAAGCATTTCTACTACTTTACTCATTGAAGGGCGTTGTATCGGATTTGTTTGTATACACCATAATGCAACTAAACTCAGCTTTCTAGCCATCTTCTTTTCATCATCATTCGCTTCTTCATCCACCACAATCTCTTTCCCCTTGTTGAACTTATCGTAAATATTATAAGGAAAGTATTGGCTGGAATTCTCTTCATTTGCAACTTCATTTCTCTTCAAGTCCAACATTTCCATTAGCAGCATTCCGAAGCTGTAAACATCAGCTTTGTATGAGATTGCTCCAATGCTTCTGCTGATC
>NW_026036608.1:0-552 GCF_019186545.1 Solanum stenotomum
TCCAATTTTCTTTGCTTGTGGCCCCTCAATCGTGACCACGATGTCTAGTTCACTTTGTTGAGATACCAATTGGAATAGAGAGATACCAATTGGACTCAACTCATACCACAAGCAACAATAGTAGCTAGCGAGCCCCACAAAACTGCTAATTTCAATCATAGAACTTGATCGAACCCAATTATTAACCGCCTCAATCTTTAGCTGATGCTAACCAAACCTTGAATAAATCTTAGAGAAAAGCGATGCACCTTGCAATTAATCAGAAAGGTCATCTATCCAAGACAATAGCTACTTGTTCTGAAAGGTGACCCTATTCAACTGTCGGTAGTCTATACACATCGTCTCTTGCTAGCGATGGTGTTACCACTATTGTTGCTCTAGTTCAGACCATAGAGTGAAGGAGGAAAGATACCAATTTGTATCACCCAAATACCAATTGGATTCAAGTCTAGAACGAAGGAGTAGAAAGAAGTGAGTTTTTCCTAAAGTCCTATAGCCTCTCGAAGAAAACTACTGACGTCTTAGTACCATTCCGCAAGACTCTCCTAAACA
>NW_026036609.1:0-409 GCF_019186545.1 Solanum stenotomum
TATAAACAACATAACAACTTTAACAAGTCTAGTTTTGACTTAATACAACAACTAAATCCACCAACTAAATCACACTATTTATTTTAATTTATCTAAACAACTTAACAACTTTTTAACTTTAACTACATTAGTTTTGACTTAATTCCAACAACTAAATCCATCAACAAAACCACATTATTTAATTTAACTTATTTAAACAACTTAACCACTTTCTAAGTCTAACTAGTTTTGACATATTTATTTTAACTTATTTAAACAACTTAACAACTTTAACTAGTTTAGTTTTGACTTAATTCGAACAACTAAATCCACCAACTAAACCACAATATTTATTTTAACTTATTTAAACAAACTTAACTTTTTAACTTTAACTACATTAGTGTTGACTTAATTCCAACAACTAAATTCA
>NW_026036610.1:0-746 GCF_019186545.1 Solanum stenotomum
TCTCGATCACGCATACATATATATATATATGTCTTGTTTGTTTTGTGTCTCTTTAGGATTTTAAATTAAAATTAATGGATCCAGGCTTAGATAGAAATCAGCCTTATATTTTTGATGCATCTCCAACGTTTGTAACTAAAGAACTAGATAGAGATGCTATGGGAACTGTAACTTATACACCAGTTCCTCTTTTGTATGACTGATCCTTTAATATAAATAAAATCCTTCCGTTTTTAAGCAAGAAAAAAAAAGTCACATGACTAATTTGAGCCAAATAACACATTACATACCTACGATAATGATAAAAAAAAATCATAAAAATTAGATTGGTGAAGTCTAATAGAGAAAAAACACACAAAAAATAGAAGAAAAATAAAATATACACATCATTCGCAAGACTTTATTCATATAGATTATAGATAGAAAATAAATATAGAATCAATAAGTTATCCATATTCGGAAGGTACAAGTTTAAAGAGGAAAAACAAAAGGCACAGACCATGAGAGGGAAGTAATTACACTTACAAATTCTATAATTTGCAAATTATGTATAACGAAGTATGCTTCATATTTTTCTCCAGAATAAGCTAATACTTATTTCTGACAAAAGTAGAGACATAATATATCTTATTCGCAAGACAATAACAACAAAAAAAAAGTGCAATAACCGAAACACCATAAAAATAACTGGGGGTAGAAAGCAAAAGAAACACAGTATAAGAATAAAAGTACTACTACGACAGACA
>NW_026036611.1:0-281 GCF_019186545.1 Solanum stenotomum
TTTGTGCCTTTTTTGATAGATTTTGTGCTATTTTTGGGGTAGATTTTGTGCTGTTTTTTTGTGCAGATTTTTATCTTACTTTTTTTTATCAAATGTTGAGTAGTTATTTGGACAGTTATTAATGCAATTTGAAGCAAATTGTGTGCCTTTTTTTTTATATATATTTTATGCCATATTAGGGGCAGATTTTGTTCTGTNTTAAAGAGTTTGTGCTGTCTTTTGGGTGCATTTTTTTTACAGAGTTGCTAGAAGTAACTTAATATGCACATATTTGTGGAAAG
>NW_026036612.1:0-737 GCF_019186545.1 Solanum stenotomum
GTAATTTCATTTTTCTCAAGCCTTAGAACATTAGAAACATATCTAAACAGAGTGTTCTTCAAAATCACAAGAGAAACTTGGCCCTTTTTGGCTGGAATTCAAGAACACACACTTCTTTTTGGTAAGTGACGAAATCTGTTTCTCAGCTGGGTAGTGTTTTGTGTTTTATGTATATCTCTCGTTCTAGAACTTAGTTTACAGTGAGTAAATATGATTTGGAAAGATAATGCGTAGACCTACAACTCTTATGTTTATGTCAAACTCTGATTCAGCTGTTATGGATTCGAAATATGGGACGCAACATAGGACAAGTTTTGTCCAGATTCTGGAATTTGAAATTCTGTATGAACAGCTGTTAGTGTTTTGACTATATCTTGTTGTACAAAATACATTTTTCAGTGATTCTTATTTGTTTGCAACCCTAAGAGATGTATCTACATATTTCATGAAGGTTATAAAGTCTAGTTTTGCTGTTTTCCATTTCAAATCTAAGTTGCGACATGAGGTACTAGGCTGGCCAGAATCACTGTCTTGGGAGCATTGTTGTGTGTGAAGGCTAATTTTACTTGTGATGATGATCCTATTTTACATCAATATTATTGAGCTTCTAGGGATTAAAGAAGTTGTTTAATTGTATTTTAAAGGTTGTATATACTCGTGAACAAGTTGAGGACCTTGATACATTGGTTGGACTGTTTCCTTGCTAAAACACCGAGGTTTGTGTATAAACTTGTACT
>NW_026036613.1:0-1009 GCF_019186545.1 Solanum stenotomum
TGTCTTTTTCATTATTACGAAATTACTTTTAGTTTTTATTAAGATAATTTTGAATTTGTGGTTTAAAATAATCCATCTATGTACATATGGAAATTTCATATTGGAAAGATTTTGTTAAAAAGAATGATGTATCATCTAATTCATTGATAGGACCTTGAAGATCATTGTTTTTTTTTTAACTTTGTGCAAGACAAGTTCCATAAGTATACCTGTTGGTTATTTTGATATTTGAATATTAATTTTCACTAACAATACCCATTGAGCTAACTAATCCGGATTCATGCTTCTAGGACATAGATAGTACGTATAGCACCCTTTTCTTAAATATAATATTGTCTTCAATATTTATTTAATTATTAGCCGGCTTGGTCCTGAACCTCCTCCAGCTTCTTCTTCTTCATTAGCCAGTTCAATGCTTTTGGGTCTTATTTTCCTTGAAGGACTCGAGTCTATATTGAATCAATGTAAGTACAAAATTTACACAAAATGCCAGCAAGAGAAAGATATTTTTTCTTAGGGACTTTTGGATCAAAAGTGTACCAAATTTATGCCAATATATTACTCAATTTGCTCATTTTGTGCCTAAGTTAAAACTGAACGGAAAGGGGGGCGATACCTTCTAAGCATTTTTTGATTCCGGCAAACAACAGATGTAGATCGACAAATCAGTTGCCGGATCGACCGATCAGTTGTTGGATCGACCAATCAGTTGCCGGATTCCGGCGAGAAGATAAAAGAAACAACAGTTGTAGACCAACAACAAACCATGGATTCCAGCTGAGAAGAAACAATAGCTGTAACCAAAAACCAACCATGGATTCTGGCGAAAAGACAGAAGAAACAACAATGGTAGACCGATCAGTTAGTTGCCTGAAGCTCTTTTTCTTCACAGTCTCTCTATTATTCTAACGGAATCAGATATTCGTAACAAGTGCTCTCTCAAACATGTAGCTTTATCTTTGAAATTTACTTGATATCTTGTCTTTTAGTAACTTTAATTATCACAAAG
>NW_026036614.1:0-475 GCF_019186545.1 Solanum stenotomum
CTTTGTCTGGCAATTTTACTTACCTTTTTCTCCCTTTTATATTGTCAATGTAACACCTCAATGATTTACTTTGAATGTGTCAGATATCCAATAGGTTCAGGTTTGGAAAATTACTTTTTGGTGTAAATACATCCCACATTTTTTTTTTGAAATTCAAGGCATTCACCCTTTAAGAAATCATTGAAAGACTGAATCTTTCAACTAAAAATTTCCACTTTTAGGCTAGCTTTTTGGTAATTATTTCTTCCCAGTGCATGTATCTGTCAGCCCGTGAATTTTCATTGTGTTCGGTTGACTTTTTGCTAGCAATTTATCCCTTAGCGCTTATGTTTGAGAATCAATGGAACTCATGTTGATTAGCCAACCCTTATTTGAATTCTTTTTTTGCTTGAGCGAATAGTACTCGAGATCTGCTTAAGTTATAGCTAGTCTGATCAGCTTTAATTTGTGGATTTGTATTGATTCTTTTTTCAAT
>NW_026036615.1:0-615 GCF_019186545.1 Solanum stenotomum
CCTTAGCCCGTTCCCTAAGCTTATCACTTTCAACCTGCTGAGCATGAGTCATGAGCCTAGAGATGTTCATGTCTCCCAATAACATAGCATTCCTGCACTCTGTTTTCACTAAGTCTGACACTCCATAGAGAAACTTATTCATCTGAGCCCTGGAATCAGCAACCATGTGAGGAGCATACCTGGAGAGTTGGTTAAACTTGAGCCCATACTCTTGGACAGTCATGTTACCCTGCCTCAAGTTCATAAATTCCTGGGCCCTTGCTTCTCTCAACTCTATGGGGAAAAACCTGTCTAGAAAGGTTTCGCTGAAACATTCCCAAGTAATAGAAGCGGCATCTGTACCCCTGTTCTCATTCCACTGAGTATACCAGATATGAGCTACATCTTTCAGTTGGTAAGATGCTAACTCAACCCGATCATTCCCAGTGACCTGCATTACCTCAAAGATCTTCTTGATCTCATCCAAGAAATTCTGGGGATCTTCACCAGTCTATGATCCTAAGAACTCTAGGGGATTCATCCTAACAAAGTCACGGACCCTCGCTGCTGCTGATCCACCATTTGCATTCACAGGAGCTTGAACCCTCTGATTGTTCTGGTTAGCGACACTCTGAG
>NW_026036616.1:0-688 GCF_019186545.1 Solanum stenotomum
AATTAGTAAAACGCATTTTTGGGAAAATTGGCACGCGCAAACTGCCTTTAGAGGGTTTGGTTGCGTAGATCTCGAAAAAATACGCGGATTCAAAAAAAAAATCGCCTGAAACGGACACCCGAGGCCCGAGTTATGGCCGTTTGAAGTTTCCTAAATTCGAAACCACCTTCCACCTTTAAGATGCTGAAATTCGAACGGCCGTAACTTTCGGCTCGAACGTCCGTTTGACGCAGTCTATTTTTTGAAACCTCGTATTTTTTCGAGATCTATATGAGGAACCCATTGCCTTTGTCGTAATTTCCTTTTATTTTTTTCATCACATTTCCGCTCGCGCGTAAGAATCAGTTAAACGCGTTTTTGGGAAAATAGGCACGCGCAAACCGCCTTTAGAGGGTTTGGTTGCGTAGATATCGAAAAAATACGCGGATTCAAAAAAAAAATCGCCTAAAACGGACACCCGAGGCCCGAGTTATGGCCGTTTGAAGTTTCCTAAATTCGAAGCCACCTTCCACCTTTAAGATGCTGAAATTCNTTTCAAACGGCCGTAACTTTCGGCTTGAACGTCCGTTTGACGCAATCTTATTTTTAAACCTCGTATTTTTTCGAGATCTATATGAGGAACCCATTGCCTTTGTCGTAATTTCCTTTTATTTTTTTCATCATATTTTCGTACGCGCGTAAGAATCAG
>NW_026036617.1:0-223 GCF_019186545.1 Solanum stenotomum
ACTCATTTAATAGAATTTCATTAAATAAGACCCTACTTTGAATATTCATTCACAGAGTTTAGTCAAAAAGTTGTAAATTGTTTACTGCCATAAACTTAGCTTGTAAATATTTTTGTTTTAGTTTAAAAGGTAATTTAGTATAATACGATTTGAAGGGTATTTTGTAATTCAACTAATGAAACCGTTAGTATCTTGATTTTTTCTTAAAATGGAAAAAAATTGT
>NW_026036618.1:0-207 GCF_019186545.1 Solanum stenotomum
CCACATCAACAACATTTCTTAGTAAAAAATTCATACAAGTTTGATTAGCTCTTAAATATAACAATAATAGCATTTCACCTTGGCAAATGCAAGAAACGACTATGTTAATTTTAACAAAATGAGTTTGTTACGAATAACAATAACAATATAGTATTTGTGGGCTATTTGGACATACAGATAGAGAGATGACTGCTAAAGCATGATTTG
>NW_026036619.1:0-5365 GCF_019186545.1 Solanum stenotomum
GCCATCACATTCGGATTTGGGGTGTGACAATATCTATTTTTAATGGTGTTCTAATTTTGATAATTGACCGCTAGACCACACATCTTGAAATGGTATGTCATCCCAAGTTTTAGATTCCGTATTAGAAAAGGATAGAAAGAAGAGAATATATGCAAAAGTCAATTTGTGAAAAAGCTAGATATATTTATATTTATATATTTATGAGAAATGACGGTTGACATATTTATAGCATATAGTATACATTTGTGTTAGTGCTATTTGCTGTATTGCACTTAATTGAAGTGGTAGTTTTCTTTTTGGCTAACTAACTTAATTACTAACTGCTAAAAAAATAAAATTATTTATTTTAGAAGCTTATACCTTTTTTTCAAGTGTTGGGAGTTCTAAGCATCTTCTAGCTGTAGATTGTGAGGGTAAGTCGACGAGGACGGATCAAAGAGAAGAATTACGTAGAGCTGTTAATATGGGTCGACTTCAGTCTATCCTTTTCACGTCTTCCTTAGATATTTAATAGGTTGGACTGGATCGACCTAACATTTTGACGGGTTTTGGAATGAATAGCCATGTGGGCTGGGTGGATCGGCCCATCATTTTAAATTTTTTAGTGGAACATAAATATTTATAACATAATATTAAATATTATATACTGTGTAATTAGTACTCCAATTTTATAATTAAATTATTCTAATAATAAATAAAAGAAAGGGAAGAGGGTTTCCTACTTTTTAAGGGTAGAGAAATATTGGGCTGACATGTATAGTCCAAATTAATTTATGAGTAATTTTGTGTGTGTATATATATATATATATATATATATTGTAAAAAAGATAATTTTATTAGATATTAAAAAGTATCAAAGAACAAATAAAGGATTAAAACTTGACACTACTTGATATTCTTTTTAATTTTAGTTATGCTTTATTAGAGCCGAGAGTCTAACATAAATGGTCTCTCTATCTTCATAAGATAGGAATAAGACTGTATACACATCGCCCTCCCCAATATTTATTTTTGAAATTACACTAAATATATTATTATTGTTATCACAGAAACTTACATATTTAATTTGTAGGATACTAGTTTTATCTGAAAGTAATAGATATAATCATATAACTATGTGAATTTTGTTTTTAGTCATTTATAATATTTTGTCCATCACTAATTTCTTTGTTTTTTTAGCGATTAAGCTTTCTTGAGTAGAGTTATTATATGGCATTTGTGTTGATGAAATAGCCAAAGTGCGTACAAACTAGTCTGTTTCTATCAAAAGTAATTAGATTGTACACATTAATATTCATCACAAGATTACATCTAAAAACAACTCATACCTCAAGGGAAGATAGAGATTACAATTAACTTCTCTTTTCCCTATTTTCAAGAACAAAGGGAAGATAGAGATTACAATTATTTATTCCAAATAGAAAAAGGTACTAATGAAGAAATTAAAGTTATTAATTACTCTTAATACCACTAATCAAATTCTATGATGGATTAAACCACAAACAGTTACAAGAGCCATAACTAATGATTGATCAACATGAGGTTCCACCACCAATGTTAACACATCATCTCCAAATAATACTCCTGAACTTGCTTGTTTTTGTTTTACCTAAAAATAAACACAAAGTCACAAACACCATTAGTAATTTTTTTTAACTTAATATACATGATTAGTTGGTACTAATCAATTCTATTATGAATTTGATTATATGTAGTTATCTTTTAGGTGATCTAACAGATTAATTACCTCTGCGACAAGTCCGCCATGTTGGTCCACAATCTTGATAGATTTTGTGGCAAGGATAATAATGTAATAACAACTTGCTTCAGAATTACATCCCAATATAACATTATAATAGTTCACATTATATCCTCTAAGAACATTGTGAACTTTCTTCACTTGAAACCATGGTATTTCTTTACTAGTAACTCCATCATAACTCAATTTATAGCCATCCCAATTTCCAAATACCGGAACTTTCTGCGAAAAATAATAATAATATATCAGTATCGTTGAAAATATAATTAAGTAAATAAACAGGTGAAGAGTACTTACCCTATTTCGAATAGAGAAGAGAACTTTGCCATTGCAATCCATAAGATGAACTTCTTTGCTACGTTTAATATTGTAATTATCAATTCTATAAACAATTTGTCCATTTGAGTCATAAACAGTACATCCATTTCCATGGTACACTAGAGATTTCATCCACAAAGTGAATGTTTCTCTTCTTGGACTTACATAATTCGAACTTTTAATTGTTCTTAGGTTTGAGTAAACTCTAGACATATTTGAAATAATAGCTAGGTTTAATTTAGAAAATATGAATTGGAAATATTTTGAGTTGTGAAGAAGATTTTAATAGAAAGGGGTATATATACACACTTACAAAAGAATAGAAAACAAAGGGAATATAATCACGCATGCATAATATGTACGATATACTAAAGTTTTCCTCTTTCTTGGTTATTTCCTTCTAGAGAATGGCAATAGAAATGTGTAATATATTAACTTACACCTTTAAAATTATTTTAGTGGTAGCTCA
This sequence comes from Solanum stenotomum, assembly GCF_019186545.1. Lineage (NCBI taxonomy): Eukaryota > Viridiplantae > Streptophyta > Magnoliopsida > Solanales > Solanaceae > Solanum > Solanum stenotomum. The sequence goes on from NW_026036619.1 coordinate 2,547, forward strand.
ATTATATTGCATCGATATATCCAAGAAGATTTAAACCATGGTCTCTAAATATAACATGTGAATTTTCGATGGAATGATCAGTCGGTAAATTTTTGACGAACTTTCTATAAAATGTAATATTTACAATGGCATTTTGATATAAATATACGTTAAGAATTGATCACTAAAACACACCTTGAAGATCGATATTACCCCTTTTAAATTCCTTATAATTAAATTATTATTTTTCCTTAAAAAAAAGTTGCAAAGGGAATATATGTGCAAAAGTCAAGCATTAGTGTTATTGCTATCAAGTTTACATGTTGCCCTGTTTTAGGGTGATTTTTTATTTGTATCTCTTAATTTGATGTTTATTTTTTATTATAATGAAAAATTACGAGTTAAAATATTTTTAAATATAACCTAATTTCGGAAGTAAAATATTTAGAGAATATAATTTTTATCTTGTGTGATATGAGTTGTGTACTATTGTCTGATAATTATTTTGTAAGAATAAGTTATGCTTAATAATTTTTTGTGGGTTCTGAAATTGAAGTTATGTCTCTATTGTCGACATAAATTTTGTAGGAAACAAGTTATATCTTACAAAACATAACTTGTGCTTTGCGAATTTTGTCTTCCAATTTTTTTTGTCTTGTGAATTTTGCCTTGCGTTTTTTTTTTTTTTTTAGTTTGAGTTCTAATAAGCCTTATATCACCATCTTCTAGATGTATGTATAACATTAGTTTTAGAGCTATGGATATGGGTCGACTCAAACTATTATTTTTTATGAGTTTTGAGGTTATTCTGTTGTGGAATCATCACAATAATTTAGCTTGTTATTCGTTATTGATACGGTTCAATTATTATTTTTCTTTAATGTCACCTTAGAGTATTCCTCTTAATTAAATAATATAACTTGAAGCACCTCTTTAACAAGTTAAATTTGATCAAATTTATGTGTCAGTGTTAAAGATTCAATTTGCACTAAATAATATAAATAATGTTTGCATATTTTATAGTGTTAAAAAGAATTACATCCTATCCTTACTCTTTTCCAAATTACAAAAATCTCTTAAATTTAGTGAAATTCGGATACATTCCAAAACATCCCGATACATTGTGTTTCGGTTTCAGATACACGCTTAACATCCTGATACATCACGTCTCAGTTTCGAATACATCACCTAATGTCTCGATACATTGTGTACATCTCGATACATGTATAAGGATGCATGTATCTGACCGATACATCACGTAAAGTGATGTATCCGAAAATAGGAGAGTGTAAGAATTAATAAAATTCTTTTAAATGATAGAAAATTTTAAAAAATATGGTAAATAAGTTGTGAAGAAGTTTTTTTTTTCTTCAATACGTTTTTAACAAAGTCAATAAAAGAGTGTAAAGGCTATTTATATTGCGGATATAGGAATATTTGATTCAATTGACACCCTTAGCTTTCTCCTACATTATTTGTGATTAGTTTAGTAGTAGTAGAATCAATGTGCCAAAATCCCTTTTTAAAACAAATTAAGGAATGATATGGAAGACTTAAAAATATGCTAATCCCTTTTATAATTGCTAGATATGTTATTATTGTACAAACAAAAAAATGTTAGATAATTTTTTTTATTAGTGTAATTTACTTTTGTGGATAGAATTATTTTGTATCGAGTGAAATACAAAATTTCATTTTTAACAATGTTTTCTAGCATTTTTAACAATATTTTATTTGTATTAATTCTTGTATATGCAAAGAAGAGAAGTTATTTCACTTAATTTAAACTCATTTTTTATATTAAAACTTCTTTAATATTATAACTAATTAACCATGACGATTTTAATGTTGAAAACCCTAAAGTGTCTATGAATGCAAAATTGGTCTAATTAATGCCTTTTAAATATTTTTATCTGTTATATATTACCGTAACTTATATTACTTTATGTTTAATTTAATTTTTAAAGCTTAAAGATATTACGTTCTAATTCATTGTTCAAGTTACAAAAATTGACTTGAAACTTAAATGATATAACATAAATTGAGACTAATACGAAATTAGTGCAATTCACACTTGGAAGGTAAACGGAAAACGGAAAAAGTAAGAATGACGAAAGAATAAATTGATGAAGAGAATTAAGTCTAATTCCTTCACCTAATAACTGAAAGGATATGAAATTATATTCCAATACTTTTACTTTACAATGTTCATATTTAGTCCTACAACGATATATCATGCATTAAAATAAAAAAAAAACTTCAACCACATGGCTTAAAGTAGAAGGAATAAGTATATTAACACATGTTCATATGACTTAATTAATTTGTCCTAAGAGAGTGTGTTGGTATTTTACATTTATAAGTTCACATGAAATTAATCGAATATAATAGAATATTATAAATACTGGTTATGGATGGCTATGAATAGACATATGGGCCAAGTCAATTACTTTAAGTTATAATTGACTATCGTTAATTCACATCGCGTAAGATCCACTTTAAAAGGAATTATTTTCTAATAGAATTTAAGAAAATTTACATAAACTTCATTAGTTTATGAGCTAATTACTTAGATACGCTCTAATTTGTAATATTACGTATCTTATCAGATTTTGATGCCTTCAGATATATGTATCTAGGATACATGGGTCAAATTTATGTGTAATTTGTTCTAGATACATTGTAATCAAGTAGATTGTATGTATCTGGGATACATAGCAAATCTCGTTCGCCTCTCTCCCATCTCGCTCACCACTCTCTCATGTATTCGATATCTCAGATACATGTGAATCACTCCAGATACATACATATGCATACATATACATGTATCTAGTGTGTAT
>NW_026036620.1:0-366 GCF_019186545.1 Solanum stenotomum
TAAAGTTCTTGATTTCTTCAGGCAGCGACCCTTCAAGGGGCGTTAGCTTGTTAAGCAATTCTTCTGCAAGTTGGATAGGCATTCCACTTATAAATAAGCATGAAGAACAGTACAAAGTGTAACATCCGGCAATGTGAAATAATTGAAGAGGCTTAGAATTGGAAATTTTCATTTTTGGAAAGAATTTAAAAATCTGGAAATTTGGCCAAGTATGGGAAAAAGTGAGTTTTTGGCCAACTTTGAGCAGTCATAACTCCTAGATCAGGATGATTTAAGTGTATTTCCAGTTATGCTTGCGAATCTCGTGGAATGATCTTTCCAACGACACAAAGTTTGAGCAATTCCGAGTTTGTATGAGTGAGTTAT
>NW_026036621.1:0-767 GCF_019186545.1 Solanum stenotomum
ATCTCTAGTTAGAGGCTTATTCAGATATTGTTTTTGTTACACTCCGAGGTGACCCCCTTGACGTAACACGGGATCTAGGATCACGAGTGACCCCAAGCTAACCTTGAGTTGGTATATCATAAGTATATTAGATCAACAACTTATAAACCCCTTGAAAAGCCTAAACCTAAGAAATCTGAAACCCCTAAAAAACCCTAAATCATAAACCCTAAACCCTAAGAAACACTAAACCCTAAAGCTTAGGGAAAACCCTTAAACCCCAAGACTTATGAAACACCAAGAAACCCTAAATCCTTGAAACACCTTTAAAAACACTAAACCTAAAAAAACCCTAAATCTAAAATCTGAAGTCCTAAACCCTAAGCTCTAAGAACTCTTAAACCGTAAAAAATCATAAAAAATAATGAAAAAACCTTTTAAAACCCTAAACCTAAAAAGTCTCTATACCTAGAAAATTCTACAATAGTTTAAGCCCTAAACCTTTAACCTTGCAAACCCTTAATAATAAACCTAGACCTAAAACCCTAAATTCTAAGATATTCTGTACCCGAAGAAATCCAAAATCCTTTACTCTAAAGCTTTGGGCTAAATCGAAAGAAACCCTAAACCATAAGAAATAAAAAAAAAAACGCTAAAAATATTTGAAAACCCTAAACCCTAAACCCTAAACACCCTATAAAACCCTGAACCTAAAAATTCCTCTAAACCTAATTAAACCCTTGAAAATCTTAACCAAAACCCCCTAATCCCATAAAAAAACCAAACAC
>NW_026036622.1:0-8677 GCF_019186545.1 Solanum stenotomum
TAGGAACTATCTCTAACCCCTAAACTATCAAAGTTAGCTAAAGTAATGTCTTAGAAGGTAATTCTCATCTTTTTAAAATAATTTTTTCTTCTTATAAAACTAATTTTTGTATAATTTTTTCTTTTTATAAAATGACAATTAATCTCATTGTACTTTGTTCTCTCGTGATAGAATGTTATTGAATATTAGACTTCATATATATAGTATTTTCTTTCTTTAATTAATACATCACAAGTTTCATTAATGAACTCTAACATTGAGACATGATATTAAAAGTCAAAGCATGAAAGGAATCCCTAACATAAACAAGATGATGGGTTCACTTTTTAGTATTAGAATCGCAAATTCATAGAATTAAAATTTTGGATCCACCTTCGTGCACTCATTCTATATACATTTTGACCATAAGTTGCTACGATGAGTTCTACTTGTGTTGATGCTTTTAAGATCATCATTAGTTGTTCACGAAAACTCAATACCTTGGCTTCATCAAGTTCATTAGAAGGTCCAACAATCAACTTGGAAAGTGAAGGGGAATTCGCCAACATGAGCTTCAAGAAAATGAGTGTCACACCCCGAGCCTACACCCTGGACGTGGCCGGCACTCGAAGACCATTGCTGGCCCCCAAGCGAACCCTTGGTCTGGCTTACTTAACTCAGCGGAAACCTTAACTCAACAGAATAACTCCATGCAATGAAAGGTCATAAAACAACCTAACTGATAAAATCTGGCCAAAAAGGTAACTCGAGTCTCAAAATAGAATATTTATATATATACATAGATGAGAGACTCAATACTAACTGANACAAAGAGATCGAAGTGTATGTAGATGATGTCATAATCAAGTCCCGCGAGAGTTCTGATTACTTGAGGAAATTCTTTGATCGCTTACACCGATACAATTTGAAGTTAAATCCCGCCAAGTGTGCTTTTGGAGTGCCAGCTGGCAAGTTGTTAGGATTTATAGTCAGCAGGAGGGGCATTGAGCTTGACCCTTCGAAGATCAAAGCGATTCAAGAATTATCTCCTCCGAAGAACAAGAAAGAGGTGATGAGTTTTTTGGGAAGGTTGAACTACATCAGCCGGTTCATAACTTAATTCATTTGTGGTGTGTGAGCCCTTCTTTAAGTTATTGAAAAAATATGTCTCAACCAAGTGGACCGGAGAATAACAAACTGCTTTTGATGTCATCAAGAACTATTTGTCCAATCCACCGGTGTTGGTCCCTCCACGAAAAGGGAGTCCATTATTGCTATATTTGTCGGTCTCGAATAACGTGTTGGGATGCGTGCTTGGTCAACATGATGAGACTAGGAAGAATGAGCGAGCCATTTATTACCTGAGTAAAAAATTCACTCCATATGAGACTCGTTACACTCTTTTGGAGAGAACATGTTGTGCTTTGACTTGGATCGCTCAAAAGTTGAGACATTATTTGTCTTCTTATACCACATACCTTATTTCCAGGATGGATCCGTTGAAGTATATTTTCCAGAAAGCAATGCCGACCGGGAAGTTAGCTAAATGACAAATGCTTTTCATTAAGTTTGACATTGTGTATGTGACACAAAAAGCGATAAAAGCACAAGCCTTGACTGATCATCTTGCGGAGAATCCAGTTGATGAAGAGTATGAACCGCTCAAGAATTATTTTCCCGATGAAGAAGTTGCGTTTGTGGGTGAAGATATTTCTGAAGCATATCCTGGTTGGAGAGTATTCTTTGATGGAGCGGCAAATCACCAAGGGAAAGGTATCGGAGCAGTCTTAGTGTCAGAATCCGGTCAGCATTATCCTATGTCGGCTAAACTCCGATTTAATTGCACAAACAACATGGCTGAGTATGAAGCTTGCATCCTCGGTTTAAAGATGGCAATCGACATGAACGTTCATGAACTTCTAGTTATTGGAGACTCAGACTTACTGATTCATCAAGTTCAAGGAGAATGGGTCGTGAAGAATCCAAAAATCACACCGTACGTGCAATATATACAGAAGTTGTGCAAGAGATTTCGCAAGATTGAATTTAGACATACTCCCAGAACACAGAATAAGTTGGCCGATGCTCTTGCGACCATTGCCTCAATGATCAAACATCCGGATACAAGTTATATTGATCCCTTGGATATAGAGGTAAAAGAGCAGCATGTTCATTGTTCATATGTTGAAGTGGAACCAGATGGTTTACCTTGGTATTTGGACATCAAGAAGTACTTGGAAACCAAAATTTATCCTGAGAATGCAACGTTCAACCAGAAGAAGTCGATACACCGTATGGACCTTAATTTCTTTGCAAGTGGGGAAATCCTTTATAGAAGGACTCTAAATTTGGGTCTTCTCCGGTGTATTGATGCTAGTGAAGCTGCAAAGCTTCTGGAACAGATACATGCGAGAGTTTGTGGTACTCACATGAATGGGCTCACTTTGGCCAGGAAGATCCTTCGAGCCGATTACTTTTGGATGACTATGGAATATGACTATTGAAAGTTTGTGCAAAAGTGTCATAAATGTCAAGTGCATGGAGATTTGATTCGGGTGCCGCCTCATGAACTCAATGCTATGAGTTTACCTTGGTCGTTTGTAGCTTGGGGCATGAATGTCATTGGTCCAATAGAGCCAGCCGTCTCTAATGGACACAGATTCATTTTGGTTGCGATTGACTACTTCACCAATTGGGTGGAAGCAGCTCCATATAAATCGGTGACCAAGAAGGTTGTGACTGATTTTGTTCGCAACAATTTGATATGTAGGTTTGGAATGCCAGAATCCATTATCACAGACAACGGAGCAAATCTGAATAGTCACTTGATGAAAGAGATATGTGAACAATTCAAGATTACTCACCGAAACTCAACCGCCTATTGTCCCCAAATGAATGGAGTTGTAGAAGTCGCCAACAAAGAACATAAAGAAGATTTTGAGAAAAATAATTGATAATCGCAGAGGTTGGCATGAGATGCTGCCGTATGTTTTATTGGGTTACCGAACGACTGTCAGGACATCAGTTGGAGCTACTCCATATTTGCTAGTATATGGAACAGAAGCAGTTATACCTGCAGAAGTTGAAATACCTTCATTGAGAATCATCCAAGAGGCTGAATTAAGTGATGTTGATTGGGTTCGCAAGCGTATTGATCAGTTAACATTGATTGATGAGAAGAGAATGGTTGCGATTTGTCATAGTCAACTGTATCAACAGAGAATGATTCGTGCTTTCCACAAGAAAGTAAGAGCCAAGATATTTGCATCAAATTGGCAAGGACCCTACACGGTTCGCAAAGTGTTATCCGGAGGTACCTTAGTCCTGTCGGAGATGGATGACATCGAATGGCCGAAACCGATCAACTCAGATGTTGTCAAGAGATACTATGTGTGAAATTTCAGTTTGTATTTTTTTGTCGTTTCCTTGTAATCGTTCTATTTGCTTGTAATGGCGTCGTTTTAAATTTTATCCCTCTTGTAATGAACTACGTCTGACCAGAATTCTTAAGAATGAAATACGTAGACGGCCTATGTCGGCCTCAGTCACCCCTTTTTCCCTTTTTAATATTTCCTTGTATTTGAACTACGTTTGACCTGATTCCTGCTTCAATGGGATACGTAGGCGCCACAACGGCTCGGTCATATCTCCCGTAAGATTTCTATTTTTCCTTTACAATAGAAATCGGGACAGAATTTTTGAGAGGGACTAAAAAATTCTCAAGAAGAAGATCTCTAAAACAAAGTCGAGACTGAAGTTACTTTGAAATTCACAACTAGGACATAATTTTTGAGGGGATCTAAAAAATTCCGTGATTTGATCACCAACGGTTAAAGATACACCAAGATAGTTAACTGGGACATAAATTTTTGAGAATGATCTCAAAAATTTCAACTGGGTTTATCGGCAGTTTAAAACAACTTTGAATACTTCCCAACAAGTAATCAGATAGACCTCGAGGCACCAACTTTAAAAATGTTCGCTAGAGCTCGACGTGACATGACACTTGGCAGTGACCTTTTCCAGATATTATTTTCTTGAAAATATATTTTTTCTTAAAACTTTTCTTTCATGTTTCAATTATTCTGCATAAAAATATTTTGTCTTATCTATCAAGAGGCGAAGATCGAAAAAATCAACCGGAGATAGCAAGACAATAAGCAGACAATCGAAGAGATCGACACAGACCAGTTCAATTTTAGAACTAACAATTTTTCCGTGGATGCAGGTCTATAGGTTTACCGCAAAATCAGCATGTTCCACCATCCAATGAATATGGAGAAGTCAAAAGGGCAAAAAGCTCCCCAAAATTGACAATTTTTCTGTGGATGCAGGAAATATTTTACGCTTCTTATACTGGAGAGTTGGGAATATGAGTATCATTATCTCATTCAAATTCTCAGCAATAAGAGGTCCATAATGAACATGCAATTACGTTCGAAGATGGAACAAATGAAAACCTCAAAGAGAACAATATTATTATTTTTCAGCAACTAGAGATACTTGGAAGACGTTTATATGCATTATATTATCAGATATAATAATATTCTTACCCTGAAGGTTATTTATATTGTATTGTCGAATAAGATGATACCACTACTCGGAGAGTTATTTATATTGTATTGTCGAATGAGATGATACCACTACTCGGAGAGTCATTTATATTGTATTGTCAAATAAGATGATACCACTACTCCGAGAGTCATTTTTATTTATATTGTTGGTTGAGACAATACCGTCATCCAAAAGATACCCAGAAGATCACCTATGTTACTCGGTGAAGCATTATCTTCGTTCGGTATCAGGGAGGCATCATAAAAAAATGTCATGCATTGCGGGAGAAATGTCATGCATAGCAGGAGGAAGAAGGGCATGCATAGAAAGAGGAAATAGTCATGTATGGCAAGAGAAAGATTCATGTATAGCAAGAGAAGATTCATGCATCGAGGGAAAGAAATCACGCATCGCAAGAGAAAAAAGCATGCATAGCAAGAGAAAGAAGTCATGCATCACAGAGAATTAATGCATTGCAAGAAAAGATTCACGCATAACAAGAGAAAGAAGTCATGCATCGCGAAGAAGTCATGCATAGCAAGAGAAAGAAGTCATGCATCGCGGAGAAGTCATGCATAGCAAGAGAAAGAAGTTATGCATCACGGAGAAATCATCCATCGCAAGGAAACCATGCATAGCAAAAAAAAAGTCATGCATCGTGGGAAAGAGATTCATGCATAGCAAGAGAAGGATTCATTCATCGCAGAAAAGAAATCATGCATCACGGAAAAGAGTCATGCATCGCAAGAGAAATGAGTTATGCATCGCAAGTGGAAGATTTACCCATCACAAGAAGATCAACATTGACTGCATCATTTTTCTTTTCAACAACGACATCAAGAAAACTATTAACATATTACATCGGCCTATTTTATTACTTTGACATCAAAGGAAGAGTACATCGAAGATTATATTGCAAATATAAGACACAAGCTTTATTTTGCTTTACGTCAAACCCGATGGAGTTGACGTCAAATATTTAAGGGAAGCAATTAAGTGTCAACACGGTGTGAACGACATCAATTAGCATCGAACTGGGACATAGTCCAAAAAGGAATGTCAAACTCTTAGGATGCGAGCAAAGGAGCAACTTCCACCACAATCAAACAACACCCCTATCAGAAGGCATGTGGGTTTATCTTTGGGTTTGTCGGTTTCAATTTCGCATCCGAAAAATTTTGATCTCTACCGGAAGCAGCTTTCCAACCTGAGTGACAATGCACCAAGAGCTTTGGAAATTATGTCTGTGTAAGTTCTTACTTATGGGTGTGAAGTGCACCACATTCATGGCTAAGAGGTTACAAGCCTCCTTTTCACATTCAACTTACTTTGTCGCTCTTTCAAAGCCAAAGGTTATCTTGCATTATAGATTTCCTTTTCAACCAATAGAGTCGAACCACAAACAACCTGATTCCTAAGGTCTAAGGATATGTAGACGGGTTCAATGTTGAAAATTCGGCTGTATTCCGACATTCCCTCTTAAATTTTACTCTCGAGCATCCCAATCTCTTCATAATCTGATATCGGGATGACTTTTGAATTCTTTCAAATCGTGCGTCGAATCGAGCGTATCGAACTACAATTGGCCTGAATTCTCATATAGCCTGAGATATATAGGAAACCCAACTCCGAGGTTCGACCATAATTCCTAGAGTCCGTACCGAAAGTCCCTTTTTGAAAGGATGAAGATGTGGTCGTTCAAATTGGAATCGTTGATTTCATTTGCCTCGGATCTCTTTCATCAATCCAAGTCAAAACGAGGGACAGTTGTTAACACCCAATTTTGGACCTCCACAATATATATTAATCATCGAGTTTCTTAAATTCCAAATGATTCGAAATAATTGACTTTGTAAAGTTCAAAATATTTTTACTTTTAATTAATTTTATCATTTTTGTGTAATATGTATGTTTTATATAATTTTGTATATAATTAGAGTATATTTTATAAACATTTCGAAAATCATCTCAAAAAGATTTTGATTTTTTTAGTAAGTATTTTATTAAATTAGTTTAGTATAAATTATAGTTATAATTTTTGAGTTATTTAAATTAGTTTACAATTAAGTTAATTATTTTTATTTCGTTAAGATTAAAAAGCTCCTTAATTAATTCATATTAATTTGTCTTGATTAAATGTTGACCAAATCCACCGATTATCTTAATTTGGTTACATTTTTTGAAATTAATTTGAGCTATTGTTTGTTTACGTTTCCTTAGCTAAATCTTCAATTTATTCAACTCATTAAAATACCCAAATTGTGGGCTAAATTCCACTTTCCTGCACAGCCCACTCCCATTCCTTTCACCTTTCAGCAGCCCGTTAAAATACAACATATACCAGCCCATTCTTAACCAACCCAAATTCAAGCCCACTAATTTAATACCAAACAAACACATTCAACAATACAATACATCATACCATACGTACCTACACAGTACCCCACCGCCCAACTTCGTCTTCCTCACTGAAAATCAGCGATTCCAACAGCACCCCGACCCCACTGCCCATGCTCTTTTTCTTTCCAAACGATAAGCAAGCAACGTTCAAATCCCAAAAAATTCGGCTAGAAATCCGCAGTGCCCATACTCATCCCGTCCCCTCGTCCTCTTTTGTCAAAAGCCCTATCCTTTCTACTGTTTTATGGGAAAAGAGGATTTGAAATTTAAATTTCTAAATCCGTTTCCCCTCTAATCGAATTGACTTTCTCCTATAAAAATCCGTATTTGCTTTCGGTTTTGGGGGGGTTTTTTTTTTTTACGGTTTTTTGGGAGTTGGAGTTTAATCGTGAAGTAATAGTCATTTTACACTCGAAAAATTTCAAACCATTCTCTAATCCTTGGTTCCGAGAAAATCTCTATTTGTAATCGGTTTTGAACTTCTTGGCTTGCTATTAGTATTTGGAGTGGTAGAAGAATCACTGTCCAAAGCTCGTCGTTCCCAGTTCTCTGCCTCTCAAAAGGTAATATTTCATCTTCGTCTCTTAGCGTATTGAGTATATGTTTCTCGATCATTCGAGGTATCCAAGCGTTAAGATTATTTTTAGAATATTTCGATCTATTATTGGCTGCAAATCAGTTGTATAGTTCGTTTGTTGTTCGAATATTTTTGTATGGTTTTGTTCTGCTCAGAATCATAGTGATTTTGTATGGTGTCGAATCGGTGATCTCATCATGTTGGCTACGAGTTGTATTTCAGTTATGAGGACATGTTATCCAGTTCGCTTGCTTTCTTAATAGGACATGTGGAGGTTGTTGATTATTTCAGTTAGTATGAATCACGTGAGTCGAGTATTTTACCGCCTTGTTTCTTCTTTATGATGTCTGCTTCTTTGCATTCTAGGCTAGGTATTATAATCAACCTGTTAGTTGTTCCTATTTCTAAAGCTTGTTCCTGACAGTGATAGTTGCATTCTGGAGTTCATTTACTTCGAGCTTGTACCAACTATGCCTAAGTTAAAATAAGTTGATGAGCTGCCTATTTCAAGATGTTGTCCTCTGTTAAGACCCCCATGTCCCATAAATTTCTATTTATATGTCCTTAGTGCCTTTTTTTTTATCATGCTAAATCGATTTCTCAATAACTCTTTCTAAGTTAGTTTGGATCTAATATTCTCCTATTTTTCTCTTGTGTGGGATTTCTTATTTTATTGTCTTCTTTTGTTCAAATCCCTATCCCATATTTGCTTAATAAATTTGTTAAATGAATCTTTGTTTGTAGTTTGAGTTGGTGTAAAATTCAAGTCTCTCATATCTTAGTTGGCTAAAGTTTTGTCCCTAGGATGATTAAACTTGAATCTTTGGTGTTGATTTCCTCGCGGTTCGATTGTCGTGATTGGTGGCCTCTGTTTCCAAATAAACAAAAATTAGCTTACTCTGTATCTTCGATTTATGATACCTCCGCGATAAGTGATTTTATTTATTAGTGGATGCATAGTTGATTGTTCGTTAGCCTGCTCCCTCTCTCTTTATACATAATTATGTTAATCACCAACTATTTGTTTACCATATTGTGAGTTGCTTTTATTACATCGATATTCGTTCGCTTATAAACTTTTACTCTTGTGTGTGAGCATATGCCTTGAAATTTCCTTATACTTAGATTGTGATAGTCTAGTGTTAAACATATTACTTCCTATCATGC
>NW_026036623.1:0-275 GCF_019186545.1 Solanum stenotomum
GAAGCAAACATAAAATCCTTCAAAAATTCTCTGCCCAGTTTCATCTTCTTCTCCAACCTTCACTACACAAGTACTACCTGGATTACTCCTTAAAATTTCATCTTTATAATAAAAAATCTTACCATACTCCACAATGTGATCACCCATGATCTCTTGTAACACTCTAGTCCTAGCTCTTCTCACTGTTGTNCAACATTAATATCCAACTCCTTTCTAATAATGTCCTTCAACAACACAATGCTGATATTTGGCTGTTGAGTTATTCTTTCTTTGTA
>NW_026036624.1:0-497 GCF_019186545.1 Solanum stenotomum
ACAGCCGGTGGGGCCGGGGCCAGCCCAGTCACCACCTGCAGCTCCTGATTTTCATGCTCTACTGACTCAGATACTAGCAGCTATTGGGGAGATACGATAGACACCAGCACCAGTCCCAGTAGCACCAGCACCAGCTCCAGCGCCGCAGGGTCAGCCTGCCGCAGCGGCACCAGAGGTTCAGCCGCCACCAGTTCATGTGACTGTCGTGTCAGACTTAAAGGACGGGGAGATGCCACTGCGCAAGCAGAAGATGCTCGGGGTATTCCAGAGGTTGGCACCGCCGATATTCTCAGGGGCAATGGGGGAGGATGCCTCCAAGTTCCAGCTCACTCGTCAGGAGCAGCTACAGTCATTAGGCCTCTTGGAGTCGAGAGGAGCCGACTTAACTGCTCATCAGTTTCGTGGGCCAGCCAGGCAGTGGTGGCGCTCGTATCGAGAGTCCAGGCCAGTTGGATCGCCTCCTGTATCATGGAGTGAGTTCTCAGAGGCTTTCTTAG
>NW_026036625.1:0-497 GCF_019186545.1 Solanum stenotomum
AGGTATGGTCATTATGAGTTTTTGGTCAAGTCCTTTGGTTTGACTAATGCGCCTGCAGCTTTCATGGATTTGATGAATAGAGTCTTCAAACCTTATTTAGATATGTTTGTTATTGTCTTTATTGATGATATACTAGTCTATTCAAGGAATGAAGAAGATCATGCTAGTCATCTCAAAACAGTTCTTCAGACTTTGAAAGACAAGGAGTTGTATGCCAAGTTCTCTTAGTGTGAGTTTCGGCTTAAGTCTGTGGCATTCCTAGGCCACATTGTGTCCGGTGAAGGAATTAAAGTTGATACTCGGAAAATTGAGGCAGTGCAGAATTGGCCTAGACCCACATCTCCAACTGAAATTAGGAGTTTCTTGGGATTAGCTGGCTATTATAGAAGGTTTGTTGAAGGGTTCTCGACTATTGCATCTCCTTTAACGAAGTTGACTCAGAAGACAGTGAAATTTCAATGGTCCGAACCTTGTGAGAAAAGCTTTCAGGAATTGAA
>NW_026036626.1:0-1623 GCF_019186545.1 Solanum stenotomum
CTTAGAAATCATTAAAAAGTCCTAATGCGTTTATCCTTGTTACTGAACATTGTCTTATCATGAGAATGGACCATAAAAAATATTTTGACAATGTTAAATCGTCATCAATGACTTTGTTTGATCTCCTTGAACCTAGATCTTGGGATCTCCAGTCTTCTAGGTAGAGTTACCGCCACAATGACTTGTTTTCGGCCATAGTACCATTCCCTTTGATAATCTATCAACTCCCTCTCTAGTTAGGCCTTTTATAAGTGGATCCGACACATTATCCTTTGACTTTATATAGTCAATTATGATAATTCCATTAGAGAGTAGTTCTCTAACGATATTATGTCTACGTCATATATGATGAGACTTTCTGTTAGACATCATGCTCCATGCCCTACCTATTGCAAATTAACTTTCATTGTGTACGCATTCTGGAGCTAAAAGGTTTGGGCCAAAAATCTTTCTAGAAATTTTGGAGTCATTCAACTTCTTTACTGACCTTATCTAGAGTGATAAACTCAGATTTCATAGTAAAACGAGCGATACATCTCTGTTTGGAAGATTTCCAAGAGACTGGTCCTCCTCCAAGAGTAAATACATATCCACTCGTGGATTTTACTTCATTTGACTTGGTGATTCAATTTGCGTCACTATATTCTTCCAATACTGTTGAATATTAGTTATAATGCAAAGCAATAGTTTTTTAAGTATGTTTTAAATACTCCAAAACTCTTTTCATTGTCATCCAATAAGTTTGATTGAGATTACTCGTGAACCGACTTAGTTTATTAATAGCATATGCTATATCTGATCGCGTACATTTCATGATATATATCATATTTCTCAATACTCTAGCACAATCCAATTGTGAGTCACTTTTGCCTTCATTCTTTTGAAGTACAAATCTCACATTTATTGGAGTCTTGACAATATTGAAATCCAAATGCTTGAACTTGTCAAGTACATTTTCAATCACATCAGTAACTTCAATGTCTTTCATATCGAGGTTACTTTCTAGCATATGCTTAGTAGCATTTATGTTAGAAATGTCTCTTTTGACGATCACAATGTCATCAACATAAAAACAAATAATGACCTTGTGATTTGGAGTGTCTTTAATGTAAAAACATTTATCACATTCATTAATCTTGAATTCATTTGCCAACATAGTTTGGTCAAACTTCGCATGTCATTATTTGGGCGCTTGTTTTTAGTCCACAATGTGACTTAACAAGTTTACAGACTTTCTTTTCTTTACTAGGAACCACAAACCCTTGGATTTTTCCGTGTAAATTTCTTCCTCCAATTTTCCATTTTAAAAAATGTTTTCACATCCATTTTGATGAATTTGAAGGTCATATTTCGCAACTAGTGCAATTAACATCTGAATTGATGCAATCCTAGTTAGTGCTATTATCTGTCAAACAAGGCTTTCTTATTGCCTAAAGCCTATGACAACAAGTCTGTCTTTGTATTTGTCAATAGTTTCATCAACTTTCTTTTCCTTTTGTAGATCCACTTTGAATCCATAAGTTTATTTCCTGGAGGAAGATCAACCAACTCTCAAGTATGGTTGCTCAAGATTGAATCTATCTTACTATTGATAGACTTTTCTCAAAGAGAATGAGTTCACAA
>NW_026036627.1:0-814 GCF_019186545.1 Solanum stenotomum
TTATTTTTACTATTTAATTTTACCGACGTACGGAAGTCGGTATTATAATTTTTTTTGTTTTATATATATATATAATTATTTTAATACATACTCACCTCTGGAGGTTGATTTTATTAATTAAACATATATAATTTAACTACACATCAACATATAATATATGTATATGTATACTTACATATTTATATATATATATATATATATATGTAATTTAATAAATTTACATATATATATAGATGTATACATATACGTATTCTATATATACCTAATTATTTTAATATAAACTCACCTCTTGAGGTTAATTTTATTAATTAATATATACACACACACATATATATACACACACATATATATACATAATTATTTTAATATAAACTCACCTCTTGAGGTTGATTTTATTAATTAAACAGATATATATATATATATGTACCACATTAAATTTTAAGAACACAAAATGGTCCTCCGGAAAACGATTTAAATAAAATTAAATCAAAATAGAAAATAATACCGACATCAAGAGGTTGGTTTTTATTGTAATTCATTTTCTGGGAAAAATTCCGACTTCTTGAGGTCGAAATTTGGTTTACCCTCAAATCGCAAACCGACCTCCGGATGTCGCTTTTAAAAGTAATTAGATGAAATAAAAATACCGACCTCCGGATGTCGCTTTAATTAATAGTCGAAATAAAATTACCGACCTCATGAGGTCGGTATTTTAATTACATATTATTTAATTTTTACTGACATTCGGAAGTCGGTATTATGAAATATTTAATTGAGAAAAAATTTCGACCTGAGGAGGTCGGAATTTTTAATG
>NW_026036628.1:0-814 GCF_019186545.1 Solanum stenotomum
ATGTCACGTCTAGGCCCTAGGGTTGGGTCGTGACAGCCACCATCCTAACCACATCCACTCGGTGCTTAGCCTTGGATTCCATAGAGTATTCAATCACATATGTACTAGAGAGGGTTCCTTTTCTAGTTCAACCAACTCATAGTACCTCTTCCAAAGAAAGGCCCCATTTCTTAGTCATAGCCAATCTAGGTTCATAAGGATAGCTCATTTGACTTTCTTAGATAAGGATTTTCATGCCATTCCGGGTCCATCCATTTCTAAGTCTACCATTTCACTCAAGAAAGAAACATCGCCCTAAGGCCCATCCTTCAAGGTTATACATTCACATATAGGAAACTAGACTTATTCATGAAAAGGGTACCAAGCTAGGTCTAGCCTAATTATGACATAGTCTAAGAATCCTCTTTTTACCATTCATGGAAAGGGCACCATTTCTTAGTTCTAGCCCACTTCACACATTGATGCATTCAAGACTTTAAGTAACGAGGAGAGACACTTTAGCCTACCAACCAAGTCACAACATTATCATTTAAGGATACGTCATAATCCAACATCATCTCATATATACATCATGAGAAAAAACCTACTTTCACTACAAGAAAAACAGTCTCTAAGGAAGGGAAATATGGTCCCTAAAAGTCAAAATCTGGTCCCAAACGAGCATTTGAGACCTGAAAAATCTGGTCGCCATCCGTCCTAAAAGCTTCCTTCGCTATCGCTCAACAGCGACGGGACAAAAAAACCAGTCGCTAAAAGGTTTTGGGACGGGGATCCAATCTCGTCGCTAAACACCTTTAGAGACGGTATTTATGGT
>NW_026036629.1:0-376 GCF_019186545.1 Solanum stenotomum
TAGGAATCAGTAAAACGCATTTCTGGAAGAATCGGCACGCGCAAACCGCCTTTAGGCAGTTTGGTTGCGTAGATCTCGAAAAAATACGCGGATTCAAAAAAAAAATCGCCTGAAACGGACACCCGAGGCCCGAGTTATGGCCGTTTGAAGTTTCCTAAATTCAAGGCCACCTTCCACCTTTAAGATGCTGAATTTCAAACGGCGGTAACTTTTGGCTCGAACGTCCGTTTGACGCAATCTTTTTTTTGAAACCTCGTATTTTTTCGAGATCTATATGAGGAACCCATCGACTTTGTCTGAATTTCCTTTTATTTTTTTCATCATATTTCCGCTCGCGCGTAAGAATCAGCAAAACACGTTTCTGGGAAAATCGACA
>NW_026036630.1:0-329 GCF_019186545.1 Solanum stenotomum
GAAAAAATTCCTCACCACTAGTTTTTTTTCTTTTTTTCTTTTTTCACTCACTCTCGTGTATTACTCTAAGGCCAAGGCTTTTAAGGCTACCCTCCAATGAACTCACTTCACTCTTGCCTTTTACCACTCTTGAATAACCCAAGGTTGAGAGTCAACACCGTCAAATAATTCACAAGTGGTACTACTTCTTCGGGATGGAGTGGAGTTTATGTAAATCAAGAAAGGACATGGAAACAAATAAGCATTCGACAAAATAAGATAAAAAAATAAATAAAAAGAAGTGGCACGAACAAGAACTAGTTTAAGTTAAGTATGAACTAATACTCAAA
>NW_026036631.1:0-1399 GCF_019186545.1 Solanum stenotomum
ATCGGAATCTCTCCAACCTCCAAAACCTTACCTACAGATGAGAATAATCAAGACTAACTGAAGCTTTAGGGAGGAATTGGGAAGACACCACGTGCAAGCTGGACCACGAACTCGAATCGGGTACTATACCTAATGAGTCAGCCTATATGGGCAGGACCACGGACTCGAACCGGGTGCTGTATCCAAAGGTCAGGCACGGGTGGACTGGACCACGGATTCTAACCGGGTACTATAGCCAAAACCAGATCACAGGTAAGCTGGACCACGGACTCTAATCGGGTACTGTAGCTAAGCCTGGACATAAGTAAGCTGGACCACGGACTCTAACCGGGTACTGTAGCCCAAACCAGATCACGGGTAAGCTAGACCACGGACTCTAACCGGGTACTGTAGCTCATCCTGGACATAAGTAAGCTGGACCACGGACTCTAACCGGGTACTGTAGCCGATAGAAAAGCAGGGCATTATGGATACAAGGTCATAAGCTGAGTTACCGTCTAGCTAAGGCTCAGACTATCAGACTCAAGTCTGCTATATCAGTCTACAAGGAGCTGACCGTCCGAAATGACGTCGGACAAAGTTCTACTGCCCAACGACAATCGAAACCTCGCAAGTCTATGACAACACTAGTCTAAGCCTAGACTAAGGCCAAACATACTTCAAATCAATATTATCATATACACCACAAAGTATGGATGTTCAATAATATCAATAGACATGCTGTCATAATCCAAAACTTTCCCGAAGTAAGGTCTAAGGCAGGGATTATAGAAATTTAGCATGCTCGACACCCGAACCCCTCCATACTCAAGCAAATCAATAAACAAATGCCTAAACATGCTCAATCTCACGAGAGAAAACCATAGCCTTCCAGAAAGCTGACCATGCGTGCTCCAACTCACGGTACCGGATCTTTTCCCCTCCGAACGGTCTCCAAATGCTTCCCCACTAACAAAAGGTTAATCACCTCGTCAATACAAATATGTTGACACTAAAATTATATTTTTCGGAGACGGACCCAAGATCGGGTCTAAAACGGGATTGTGGGGCCCACAATTGGAATCTCGAAAACGAATCCGTGAAAATGTCCCAAATACCTTACTAAACTAATACCCCAAAATTTAGCCCAAACAGATGCCTAAAACATAGCAAATCAGCAACAACAATTAACATTAACAGCCCCTTGATCACCAATTTCTGGAAAAACGAGACCCTTTCAACCCAAACAGATTATACTACGATGATCCTTGCGAAAAACTCTACAAGTTAGCCTCAAGAATGACTCAAAACGGACCTAATATGATCAAGATCTCACATTTCAAAATTCAACAACAATTTAATCCGAACATCACTCTAGCAGTGGCTAAATTGGATTCCTTACCTCAAACGAAGCCTCCCC
>NW_026036632.1:0-617 GCF_019186545.1 Solanum stenotomum
AATTTTGATGAGGTATATATATGTAACATCCGGCAATTTGAAATAACTATGAAAAAGCTTGAAATTGGAAATAGTCATTTTTGGAAAAAATTTCAAAAATCTGGAAATTTGGTTAAGTGTAGGAAATCAGTGAATTTTGGCCAACTTTGAGCAGTCATAACTCCTATATCAGGATGATTTAGGGGTAGTTCCAGTTATTTTTGGAAATTCCTTGGAATGATCTTTCCAACGCCGCCGAGTTTGCTCGATTCCGAGTTCGTATGAGCGAGTTATGCCCTTTGAAAGTTGGGCAGTTGGTAGGGAATCCGTCCGGAAATTTTTAAGGGCATTTTCGTCTTTTCCTAGCCATTTCTTTTGGGGTTATATTGTTGTGTTAGGCTGATTTTTGGATCATTTGGTCCCATTTTAAAAGAGTGTAATCTAGGGCTTGAGAGTGAAGAAGAGAAGAAGAAGAGAAGAAGAGGAGAAGAAGATGAGGAAGAGGAGATCAAGCAAGTTTCCGTCGTGGATATCGTCGGGGGTGATCCCTACTAGGTATGTGAGTTCTTAGTGTTGGGTGATCCTTTCCCTCACACACCAAACTCATTAACATTATTGAGAAAAGATTGGATATGTTG
>NW_026036633.1:0-617 GCF_019186545.1 Solanum stenotomum
AATGTGTTATATGTGACTTGAATTTGTCGAATAAGTCATGTGATAACTGATATTGAGGGGATAGAAAAGCATGAGTAGGCTATGATTGAAACAGACATTGATGTTGAGACAGGTGATGTGTAATACTATGATGTGGTCGTGATATTGTTGTGATTGAGACAGGTGATGTGTAATACTATGATGTGGTCGTGATATGGTTGTGATTGAGACAACTGATGTGTAATAATATGATGTGATCGTGATATGATTGTGATTGATGACATGTGCATATTCATTATTCATCCCATGTGTGAACTATCTGTTGCATGAGTTCTGAGACACTGATATGAGGATGGATGGATATGAGACACAGTTGAGACTAGCTCCGGCTAGAGATATATGAGACAGACTAGCTTCGGCTAGCGATTTGGATGCCGATGGGATCTGGTTCCGGCGGTGATACATGGTCCATGTGTGGCCCCCATGGGTTCTGATTTGAGTATTCAGCGCGGACTGATTACGTCAACAGATGTGTATCGTAGGACAGACATGCATCACGACTACATGACATCATTATTGCATTTTACATCGCATTTGCCTTATCTTTGTTTGTGATGTGTAGATTGTATCGGTTTACC
>NW_026036634.1:0-282 GCF_019186545.1 Solanum stenotomum
TGATCAGCACCGCCATATTGGTTTTAGTCCCGGTCCTAGTCGAGGCCGAGATAGTTCACAGATGGGTTCTTCTGGCCGGGGTAGCCGACCTCCAGCTCTCAGTCGACAGTCCCAGGGGTGTTATGAGTGTGGGGAGTTAGATCATTGGGCCCGCGAGTGTCCCCATCGCAGATTAGCCTTACCCGCTCCACAGGCAGCTAGGCATGCGCCAGCACCTCCAGCTAGAGGCAGAGGCCAGGGACAGGACCGTAGGAGTGGTCACCAAGGTATACGGGGTGGTCC
>NW_026036635.1:0-512 GCF_019186545.1 Solanum stenotomum
AACCACAGGAATGGCTCTGGAACGCAATTGTCTGACATCTCTGGCCAAAATAGCAACTGGCTCCTCAATGTATCTCAAACTGACGGCTGTGAATCCAATCCAGCAGAGATGACTGAGCATCCACATAAGCTAGTACACACCGGGAATCAGAGATATCAAGTCCAAAGCTAATGGTCGCTCCGTAGTAGAAAGAAAAGCTAGACTACCCATACTCACTGCCTTCCAACTCAAGGCGTCCGCTACTACATTTGCCTTGCCCGGATGGTAGAGAATAGAGAGGTCATAGTCCTTCAGGAGCTTAATCCAACGGCGCTGTCTCGAATTAAGATCTCTCTGGCTCATAATGTACTGAAGGCTCCTATGATCAGTATAGATCTCGCATCGAACTCCATACAGGTAATGCCTCCAAATCTTAAGCGCAAAAACCACCGCCGCCAACTCTAAGTCATGAGTGGGGTAGTTGCGCCCCACTTTTAAGCTGCCACGACGCATAAGGAATAACGCGGCCCTGC
>NW_026036636.1:0-540 GCF_019186545.1 Solanum stenotomum
ATAATAGAAACATAATTAATAATATTGGAGTTAATATCTTAAAAAGTCACTCAACTTTGAGAATTTATCTAATAAAGTCATTAAACTTTATTTTTTATCAATAAAATCACTCAACTTTAACATTTGTATCAATAAAATCATTTAACTAAATTTAACCTTAATTATTAATTTAATAGGATTAACACACTAAACCAACATTTTACCCGTGATATATCCCACCCAGGAGCCCTTATTTGTTGGTTATAATTTAAAATCTTAAACCTAACCTAGCAGTGAATATTGAGAAGTTTGATAAACAAATTAGTTAGCGCTATACACAGGAATTTCTTTTCCTTTTCGTAGTTATTTTTTATGCTATGTATACATTTATTAATGGAGTTTAATTACAAAACTTCCACTGCAAATGAGACGTGACAACCATAATTATTAATGTATTCGCTTAATTTAATAGGATTACCACACTAAATCAACACTTTACCTGTGATATATATCCAACCCAAGAGACCTTTATGTGTTGCTTAATTAAATGCATAATAATTA
>NW_026036637.1:0-442 GCF_019186545.1 Solanum stenotomum
GAGGAGAACAAGAACTTACATACTTATTAATGTCTTCTAGTCAAGGAACGGGAGCAATACACAAGAACTCCATGGTTCTTAAACTACACTATATGAAAGTTTAGACTCCATTTCCTCCATTTACCAATCAACTTAAGAAATACATCCAAGAAGTTGGAACAAGTACGTTTTTTCAAAACTATTGAGATTTTAATTGCATAGATAGCAAAGACTATTCAACTTTTGTCTTTCAGATTCAATTTTGTAGCTTTGTGCTAAATAGAATGGATGGTTTTGGGGGGGATCATGCATCAATTTCGTTTCCTTTCAATGAACAATATATGCAAGAAGAAAAAAAAATACAAAATACTGAGCTAAGTTGAAAATGTTTCATCATATTAGTTTAAAAACTCCCTTCAATGTGATATCTCATTGTTGATGATCGTAATATTCCACTAATAGT
>NW_026036638.1:0-705 GCF_019186545.1 Solanum stenotomum
CTTTAGTGTGGGTTGATCCTTTCCCCCACAAACCAAGCTCATTTATGATTTGAGAAAAGATTGGATTTGTTGTTGAAGTTGTTAGTTGTTGTTGATGTTGTTAGTTGTGTTGTGGAAGTTATTGTTGGTTGTGGGACATGATTTGGTTGTGTTCTTGAGCTGAAATCTATTGTATATTGAGGGATTTTATGATCCTTAGTGTTGGTTGGTTGATACCCCCACACACCCACTCGTTTTTAATTCCAAGAAAAGATTTATTTTGGTTGTTGAAGTTGTTGGTTGTGTTGTTGAAGTTCTTGCTGATTTGGGACAGGATCTGGTTGCGTTTTTGAGTGGAATCCACTGTATGTTGAGGGGTTTATGACCCCAAGTGTTTGGGAAAAGAACCTTTGAGGTTGAGAGGGTTTAGAGTTGGCAACATGAAGGAGAAAAGTTGGGCAGCTTGCCTGAAGCAAGTTTGCGTCACAGATTTGTTCCCTCTGTGAACAGAATCTATTCTGTTTTCAGAATTAAATTTCGAAATTTTTCTTAAGTCTAGCTGTCCTAAATTATTCCTAAACATCATGGGGTCCTTCCAAACACAAATCATTACCCTTGAATTCATAATTCCAATTTAAGGAGAGTAAAGTTAGAAGTCAAGTGAAGTTAGTTTCCAATTCAAGTGAAGTTAGTTTGATATTCAAGTGAAGTTAGTTTCCAAGTCAA
>NW_026036639.1:0-251 GCF_019186545.1 Solanum stenotomum
ATGGTCAGGCAAATGGGACTAAAATCCACCAGATTAGGAAAGAATTGCTTCCATTACCCAAGGGTCTTCAAATATTTCATCCTATTTTTTTCAAATTATGGGATGAACCTGCATATTCATTTAGCTGACCTGATTGCACCCCAGGGAGCAACTGTTTTTGTTGTGCTAATTAATGGCTTGCACACGACATAATTTTAAAAACATTTCTTATTCTGATTCAACAACCTTTCAAAAGATTAAGTTTTAATTTA
>NW_026036640.1:0-1021 GCF_019186545.1 Solanum stenotomum
TGAACTATTCTATGGGAATGTAGGCTAACCACCGAGCGGATTTGGTTAGATGGAAACTCCCCCGACAGTTAGGCATGAGTTTCAATGATCGTCTACCTTATCCCATAAACTATGTGCCCGCATAGGAAGCTAATGGATCCATTAAGCTATATATACCGGTCTTCCTTAGGCAAGTAGACCACCTCTTTTCGGTGTGGGGACTCATGACACCGGATTCCATGACAAGCTCTCATGGTCTATGTCGGTTAAACGCTTACTTCCCATCATGTGAGATTTCATTATGGTTTCTTGACAGGTTCTACAAAGTGTAGGTAGTAGTATGGGATGCTACCTATACATTGCACGAGTAGGCTTGGAGAGGGTCATAGTGAGTTTCTCTAACTCCTAATGACTGTGACATGAATGTACCCTAAATGAGGTTATTAAAGAATGTTGGCTCTTAAATGCTTAATATGTTATGCATGTTATACTTGGGTTATATTACGAGTTATTTTCCCTTGTCATGTCTTAATTAATGATATACCTCTTATGTATGAGTATTGTGCAAAGGTGAAAGAAAGGAATGATAAGTTACTTTAAATGACCTAAATGTGGTGCCTTAGTATGGATGGTGGTATGGGACGCCATCCATACATTGCACGAGGTATATCATAAGGGTTTCTTGAGGTGAAGGTCCAAGGTAAAGGTTTTCATGTTGATATTGTTTAAAGGTGATATTATGACTTACTTGATGTTATGCTTTTCTTGTATGTCTTTTATGCTATTGTTCATGGTACTTCAAAAGTGGCATAATGCATGGTTTCTAACCAAAATGTCCCTTTTAAAGCATGTTTTGCATGGTCATCATACTTAGTACATTTTGTGTACTAACCCATATTCTTCATATTTTTACTATAAGTGTAGGTTCCGGCAAGTGATCCCTCCTAGCTAGTTTGAAGTGTTGGATTGCTTTCCTCCAAGACTTGGTATGTCCTCATGGATTCGAGGATAAGTCTTTTAAGTCCTTTTGTTCATGTAATAG
>NW_026036641.1:0-670 GCF_019186545.1 Solanum stenotomum
CCCATTCTATAGGATCCGCTCCCACCGGCCCATTAGCCTTCCATTGAGTGAACCAAATTTGGGCAACATCTTTCAATTGATAGGAGGCAAGCTCCGCCTTTTCTTTTGAAGTCACCCCCATAACACTCACTACCTTATACACTTCATCCAAATATTCTTGGGGATCCTCTCCCACCTTAGAACCTAGAAACACCGGAGGATTCATCCTCACAAAGTCTCTCAACTTAGAAGCCATAGTACCCTCATTAGCATTCACCCTAGGCCCCATATCTCTAGTCGCTTGAGCCGCCATGGCTCGGGCCAAGATTAAGAAAGCCGACCTAATCTCTTCATTGGTCATATCCGGGGGAACCACCGGAACCTCATTCTCTTGCTCACCTATAGGAACTTGATTGCATTGCACACCTTGACCATTTTGCACAACTTGGGGAGGAACTTCCTCATTCACATCCTCTTCTCCTACTCTCCTTGCGGGTCTCCCTCTTGTATTCATATCCTATAAACACAAGAGAAGGATAAGGATAAGAACACTTATAGAACCACACTCTAAGGCACGACTTTAAGAATATGAAAGAAGTGTAACTTCTAGCATCCTATAGCCTCTCGCTCATAGATGTGTCGCGACTCACACCGATGAACAAGACTCTACTAGATGTGGCATGTGAGACAT
>NW_026036641.1:811-1688 GCF_019186545.1 Solanum stenotomum
ACCAAGTCTTGGAGGAAAGCAATCCAACACTTCAAACTAGCTAGGAGTGATCACTTGCCGAAACCTACACTTATAGAAAATAGAGAAATATGGAATTAGCACAATTAAGTACTAAGTATGATGACCATGCAAAACATGCTTTAAAAGGGACATTTTGGTTAGAAACCATGCATTATGCCACTTTTTGAAGTACCATGAATAGTTGCATAAAAGACATACAATACAAGCATAAACATCAAGTAAGTCATAATATTACCTTTAAACAATTTCAACATGAAAACCTTTACCTTGGACCTTCACCTCAAGAACCCTTATGTTATACCTCGTGCAATGTATGGATGGCGTCCCATACCACTATCCATACTAAGGTACCACATCTAGGTCACTTAAAGTAACTTATCATTCCTTTCTTTCACCTTTGCACAATATTCATACATAAGAGGTATATCATTAATTAAGACATGACAAGGGAAAATAACTCATAATATAACCCAAGTATAGCATGCATCTCATATTAAACATTCGAGAGCCAACATTCTTTAATAACCTCATTTAGGGCACATTTGTGTCACATACATTAGGATTTAGAGAAACTCACTATGACCCTCTCCAAGCCTACTCGTGCAATGTATAGGTAGCATCCCATACTACTACCTACACTTTGTAGAGCTTATCAAGAATCCATAATGAAATCTCACATGATGGGAAGTAAGCGTTTAACCGACATAGACCATGAGAGCTTGACATGGAATCCGGTGTCATAAGCCCCCACACCGTAAAGAGGTGGTCTACTTGCCTAAGGAAGACCGATATATAGCTTAATGGATCCACTAGCTACCTATGCGGGCAAATAGTTTATGGGATAAGGTAGACGATC
>NW_026036642.1:0-307 GCF_019186545.1 Solanum stenotomum
ATCTCGAAAAAATACGAGGTTTCAAAAATAAGACTGCGTCAAACGGACGTTCGAGCCGAAAGTTACGGCCATTTGAAATTCGGCATCTTAAAGGTGGAAGGTGGCTTTGAATTTATGAAACTTCAAACGGCCATAACTCGGGTCTCGGGTGTCCGTTTCGGGCGATTTTTGTTTTGAATCCGCGTATTTTTTCGAGATCTACGCAACCAAACTGCCTAGAGGCGGTTTGCGCGTGCCGATTGTCCCAAAAATGCCTTTTACTGATTCTTACGCGCGTCGAATATGATGAAAAAAATAAAAGGAAATT
>NW_026036643.1:0-267 GCF_019186545.1 Solanum stenotomum
TTTTCAAACTTTCTCAACTCAAGGAATAGTCAAAACTACTCAAACTTACTTAACTCAGAAGATAGATACTGGACTCAGAGACAGATACTCAACTCAAAGATATATACTCAACTCAAAGATAGATACTCAACTCAAGATAGATACTCAACTCAAGATATATACTTAACTCAAAGATACTTAACTCAAGGATACTCGACTCTTGAATAACCGAACTCAACCTGACTGATTTCTTTCAATACAAGGCAATTTAAAACAAGTGCGATATAA
>NW_026036644.1:0-588 GCF_019186545.1 Solanum stenotomum
CATAGCCTTCTTAGGCATTAATATAGCCCCGTAGGTACAACATAGCTCTCGTAGGCATCACATAGCTTATAAACAACTCATAGCCCTCTTAGGCAACAACATGGTCCTGTAGGAAGCACATAGCCTTCTTAGGTGTCAATATAGCCCTGTAGGGAACTCATAGCCCTTCTAGGCTTCAATATAGCCCAGTAGGCAACTCATAGCCCTTTTAGACATCCATATAGCCCTATAGGCAGAACATAGCCCTTCTAGGCATAGATCACATCCTTGCAGCTAACCACAATAGCCCCAAGGGCAACAATAACAATCCAATCGCTAAAATCAAGAAATGTAGTTATACGTAACCTATACAAATAGCCTCTAAGTCGTGTCCAACATAGGGATGCTACTAACTGAATAAGAATCCTAACAAGGAGGATTATATCAACTCGAGCAGCCAACAATCAACAATCACGACTACAAGTATATCAAGGATAACAATCCAAATACAGTGCTTCTAAGCTTTAAGGAAACATGCCATAAGGTAGGATAATAATCAACATAGAAGAATAGAAGATACAACGAAAATCTGATAAAAGATATGTATTT
>NW_026036645.1:0-450 GCF_019186545.1 Solanum stenotomum
GAGGATTGGGTTGGAGATGCCCTTACTCCCTTAGTTATTGTTATATTGTAATTTCATCCTTATTATTATTTGACCAAACATATTTAACCTTAAATTAGATTGAGTGTACTAAATTAGTCCTTCAATCTAATTAATTATATATTTAAGATAAACGCCCACTTCAATGTGGTTAACCAAGTTTGAAGAATATTTAAAATAAGCATCTCACTTTGATATAGTTAGCCCAATGAGAATAAATACTTTGAGAAAAACGCCGCACCTCCATACAATCATTCAAATAAATATTTAAGATAATTGTCATACCGTTATATTTTTTTTGGTAATAACTGTAAAATATTACCATTGCATCAAGAATCATTTACAGAATTAAGGAGCATCCAGTATCACCACCCCCTTCTAGGAAGGTTGCAACAAGTATCTACACCTCACGCAAAAACAGAAAATCAAACA
>NW_026036646.1:0-438 GCF_019186545.1 Solanum stenotomum
TGATTCCTTGAGTAGGTTGTCTATGGGTCGCACCGCCCATTTTGAAGAAGGAAGGAGAGAGTTAGCAAAAGATGTGCACAGACTGGCATGCCTGGGAGTCAGATTTACAGATTCCGCAGAAGGAGGAATAGCGGTGACGAGCAGGGCCGAGTCATCATTAATGTCAGAAGTGAAAGAAAAGCAAGATCAAGATCCCATTTTTCTTGAGTTTAAGGCAAATGTTCAGAAGGAAAGAGTGTTAGCTTTTGAACAAGCGAGAGATGGTGTATTGAGATATCAAGGTAGAATGTGTGTACCTATGGTAGATGGACTCCAAGAGAAGATTATGGAGGAAGCTCATAGCTCCAGATATTCTGTTCATCCAGGTTCCACCAAGATGTATCGTGATTTGCGTGAAGTTTATTGGTGAAATGGCATGAAGAAGGGCATTGCTGAGTT
>NW_026036647.1:0-3440 GCF_019186545.1 Solanum stenotomum
CAACTCTACGGTTCAAGACTGATTGCTTTACATCAATTCAAATAAAGCAACTGTCATACTTATGTTTGAACATGAATACAGGGTCTTCCACAAGTTTTTCAATAAACGAATTTGACCCTCCAACAATAATTGGAACACATTGAGTCTTCAAAATTTTTTCTATGTATTCAATGCACTTCAGACAGAAATCTTCGGCCGTGAAGTTTGAATCTAGCTCAACTTCACCTAAAAATTTGTGAAACAAAATAATTGTCAATTAATATTCACATTAAAATAAAGGAATCACAAAAAAATGTCTTTTTCAAATATGTATACCTAGCAAATAGTGGCGTACACCTTGTTTCTCAGCGTATGTGATCTTGTTAGTCACGATTTCTAGTCCCTTATAAACTTGCATTTTGTCCGAGTTGATTATTTCACCTCCAAAATGTGTGGCAAGGTCAATAGAGAGACGGGATTTTCCTGTTCCTGTTGCTCCCATTATGAACACCACTTTCTTCTTGTTGAACTTGTTGTTGTTGATGATGAAGGTATTCATTTTAGCTACACATAAAATAAAATTATAATAATAATTAGTTTAAAATACTAAATAATCTAATGAAAACCACTCGTGCATACACTCATTCATTAAAAAATCTTATAAATATAAGGTTAAAAAGTAGAAACCTTGCTTGAGATGTAATAAACTATGTAAAATAATATATTTTTCTTGATGGTGATTATGAAAGAGAATGCATTGAGCATTAATAATAAAATGTATTTGTGGACTTATTAATTATCATACCATAATCAGAAATATTGATATCTTTTAGGATAAGATCAATGACTTTTGAAAAATGTATAGATATGTCAACTTGAATTTTGGTAATGACAAGTAAATAATTTTAGGATAAACTTAACAAATGTACATTGTTTGGAGATCGCATATAACCGGACAATTATAGTAAAAATGTGATTATGAACTTATGAATTGGTACGTACCAATTTTTTTTAAAAAAACCATCTCTTTTAGGATAAGAATAATTCTTGAAAAAAGCCTACAGATACGTCAGCTTGAATTTGGGTGATTAGGCTTAAATAATTTTAGGATGAAGTTTGTAGATGCACATTGTTATGAGATCATATACAAGATTGACGAAAATATGGATTTCGAAAGGATTGTAAAAAGAACTCAATAATATTTCTGAAGGAATACACTCAAGTGATAATGCGTCAGTTCATACACTGTTTAACAACACGTCATAAGTACTAAGTCTAATTCAATTAGAAGGAAAGGAACAATTATCGATAACTATTTCAATAACAATTATTTAAATTTTCTTGTGCAGCATGTAATAATAGATAACTGTTTTATTGAATGAAGCATCCATGATCGTGATTGAATTAGGTAGAATATATTTCCTTAAATGATCCTTACCAATAGATTGTAAATTTATTATTTTTACTTCTTTGTCTATGCAGCAATTTTAAATTTGGAGTTAAGAATGTTATTCTTTAAAATCCTTAAAGGTTAGAATCTTCCCAAACATTTATAGTCATTTATTTTTTCACTCTATTATCTTGACATTAAGAATGATCTCATGTAATTGTGTAAGTANTTTATATTAATATATATTAAATATCAAAGACTTGGATTTGGACTTGAATTTGACGCTTGGGCTTGGATCGGACCTTAAAATAAATATTTTTATAAAGCTTAAATATATATACTCTATAAATAACAATGATTTTACAAACAATAATAGTATATATATCTGTAGTTTGATACAAACTGTACAAAATAGGTCAAAAATTAAAGTGACCAAGAGAAAAAATAACATAAGATAGAGATAATGATAGTTTCTGTACACTCAGTACTAATATTGTGATCATCATTTTTCAGAAATCTTTCCACAATATCTAGGCATGGTTGCAAAACAGTATTCTTCCATGCTTCGTCAACAACTTCTTTTCTATCTTCTTTGAAAACATCAGTAGCAATAATATGATGCACCGACCACATTTTCTCATTTATTAATCGTTGAATCTTGTCAAGTTGGTTACAAATTAATATCTGAGTATTACGCTTGATACTTGAAATTGAAGCTTGAAGAATCATCTTCTTTGATTCATCATCTCCGTCTATATTTTTTTCTTCCCTTAAATATTTGTCCATTTCAGGTACACCAATGGACCGTCTGATTCCTTTGGTGTAATCTGCATCTGGAATGAAAAATTGCCGCACCTCATCCACCAGCCCTGCATGCAACATAAATTTAAGAATAGTTTTATTTAGGAGAACATATATTTGAAAACCGAAAGTATTATTAAGAAAACTATATAAGAAAAGTTTTAGTTAGAGTCATTATTATATTCTTATCCATATATAAAATAACTACAGAAACTACCTGCATTGACCATTTCATCAACCCTCGTGTTAACTCTACGGTTCAAGACTGATTGCTCTACATCAATCCAAATAAAGCAACTGTCATACTTATGATTGAACATGAAGACAGGGTCTTCCACAAGTTTTTCAATAAACGAATTTGACCCTCCAACAATAATTGGAACACATTGAGTCTTCAAAATTTTTTCTATGTATTCAATGCATTTCAGACAGAAATCTTCGGCCGTGAAGTTTGAATCTGGCTCAATTTCACCTAAAAAATTGTGAAACAAAATAATTGTCAATTAATATTCACATTAAAATAAAGGAATCACAAAAAAATGTCTTTTTCATATATGTATACCTAGCAAATAGTGGCGTACACCTTGTTTCTCAGCGTATGTGATCTTGTTAGTCACGATTTCAAGTCCCTTATAAACTTGCATTTTGTCCGAGTTGATTATTTCACCTCCAAAATGGGTGGCAAGGTCAATAGAGAGACGGGATTTTCCCGTTCCTGTTGCTCCCATTATGAACACCACTTTCTTCTTGTTGAACTTGTTGTTGTTGATGATGAAGGTATTCATTTTAGCTACACATAAAATAAAATTATAATAATAATTAGTTTAAAATACTAAATAATCTAATGAAAACCACTCGTGCATACACTCGTTCATTAAAAAATCTTATAAATATAGGGTTAAAAAGTAGAAACCTTGCTTGAGATGTAATAAACTATGTAAAATAATATATTTTTCTTGATGGTGATTATGAAAGAGATTGCATTGAGCATTTATAGTAAAATGTATTTGTGGACTTATTAATTATCATACCAAATTCAGAAATATTGATATCTTTTAGGATAAGATCAATGACTTTTGAAAAATGTATAGATATGTCAACTTGAATTTTGGTAATGACAAGTAAATAATTTTAGGATAAACTTAACAAATGTACATTGTTTGGAGATCGCATATAACCGGACAATTATAGTGAAAATGTGATTATGAACTTATGAATTGGTACATACCAATTTTTTTTAAAAAAAAACCATATCTTTTAGGATAAGAAT
>NW_026036648.1:0-207 GCF_019186545.1 Solanum stenotomum
GTTTGACGCAATCTTTTTTATGAAACCTCATATTTTTTCTAGATCTATATGAGGAACCCATCGCCCTTGTCTGAATTTCCTTTTATTTTTTTCAACATATTTCCGCTCGCGCGTAAGAATCAGTAAAACGCGTTTCTGGGAAAATCGGCACGCGCAAACCGCCTTTAGGCAGTTTGGTTTCGTGGGCCTCGAAAAAATACGCGGATT
>NW_026036649.1:0-805 GCF_019186545.1 Solanum stenotomum
CTCTAAGATCGATCTTCGGTCAGGGTATTATCAAGTGAAGGTGAGGGAGTGTGATATTCTCAAGACGGCCTTTCGTACTAGGTATGGACACTATGAGTTTGTGGTGATGTCTTTCGGGTTGACTAATGCTCCGGCTCTCTTTATGGATTTGATGAATAGGGTTTTCAAACCCTACCTTGATTCTTTTGTGGTGGTGTTTATAGATGACATCTTGATCTATTCTTGGGGTGAGGAACAGCACAAGGGTCACTTGAGGGTTGTACTCCAAAGATTGAGGGAAGAGAAGTTGTACGCTAAATATGAAAAGTGTGAGTTTTGGTTGAAGGAAGTTGCTTTCCTAGGCCATGTGGTGTCGGGGGATGGTATTAAGGTGGATCCTAAGAAGACCGATGTTATTAGGAATTGGCCTAGACCTTTGACCCCGTCGGATATAAGGAGTTTCTTGGGTTTAGCGGGTTATTATAGGAGATTTGTGGAAGGGTTTTCTTCTCTTGCTTCTCCTATGACTAAGTTGACTCAAAAGAAGGCTAAATTTGTGTGGTCGGATGAGTGTGAGAAAAGCTTCCAAACCTTGAAAGAAAGGCTTGTGTCCACTCCTATTTTGTCACTTCCGGATGGGTTAGAAGGTTTTGTTATTTATTGTGATGCTTCCCGTATTGGTTTGGGTTGTGTGTTGATGCAAAGTGGTAAGGTTATAGCCTATGCTTCTAGGCAACTTAAGGTTCATGAAAAAAATTACCCAACCCATGATCTTGAATTGGCCGCCGTGGTTTTTGATTTAAAGATTTGGCGTCATTATTTGTAT
>NW_026036650.1:0-633 GCF_019186545.1 Solanum stenotomum
TTCAATATGCATAAAATCTAGATTATGACACAATAAGTTGGACTCCCAATATGGAAGTTCAAAGAATATACTTCTCTTGTTCCATTGTTTAGTTGCTCGTCTAGATCTTTTCCTTCTACCATCAACTCTACTCCTCTCCCTTCAGCAATTTGTCTTAAAATGTTAGAACCTGATAATTTTAATGGTGGATTCCTTTCCTCTGTGCTTCCATTAAAGTGTACTCGACTTAATCTAAACCTATGATTTCTTCTCAGAAAACGTCGATGACCCATAAAACACCACTTTTTACCATGATGGAGACGACAAGGTTCAGTGTCAAAGTTACAAGTTGGACAGGCAAAACCAGTATATGTGTTCCAACCAGATAAGATACCTAAACCAGGAAAGTCGCTAATTGTCCACATAAGAGCTGCATGCATTCTAAAAGTTTCATTCAATGATGAGTCAAATGTTTCAACACCATCATTCCATAACTCACGCAATTCCTTCACAAGCGGTTGCAAGTATACATCTATATTATTTCCAGGCGTTTGCTTGCCTGGGATGATCGTTGATAAGATGAAGGAGGTGTGTTTCATACACATCCAAGGAGGAAGATTGTACAGAATCAAGAAGACTGGCCAAATACTATAG
>NW_026036651.1:0-621 GCF_019186545.1 Solanum stenotomum
GGGTGCAATACAACAATAGACAAGGACATAATCGAAATACAAGAAATGGTTTCATAGGCAATATGAATACCAATATGAGGATGCATGATCAAAGTGAAGTCAAAACATGTTCAAGTAAATCTACACTAATATTAGATATCATATGTGTATGCATGATCCAACCAATCTATAACCCCAACTTAGGATGGGGGATGCCGTTCACACCCGGACACCCTGGTGGCAAGGTATAAACCTCTCACATGGTTGATGTTGGTCACACCCCAAGCATCATAGGTGGTGAGCTATAAACCTCTAACATGGTTGTCCGGTTCTTTTCCCCCGGACCGGGCATGGTCATGCAACACTTATATATAGGAAATTCCCATTAGGCTCTAATGCAATCTCACGTATGGAATGAACATATACACAAGCTTAGTTTGTCATCAACACATCTCTGGATTGCCATACATCTCATAACTCAAGCTTTAAAGCATCGATTCATCAATTCTCCATAGTTGGACATTTTTTCAAACACCTTGAAGGCATGTAATGGAATCAAAGAGCATGGAAAATAGGGTAGTAATTATGCAGCCAAACCAGTGAACAACCTACAAGAACACCTTTTAACACCCACAATACCAC
>NW_026036652.1:0-3434 GCF_019186545.1 Solanum stenotomum
TGTTCGACAACGTGAAGACCGCAATCTCAACTTAGAATAATCAAACGCCCATCACGAGTCACATGGGCACCCCCACCAGATAGAATAGTTGTGATATCCCCATCAAGATCTAACTCTAAGAGGATACTATTCATTTCTTCTTCACACTGCTGCTCGCTTTGGAGACTAAACAATGTAAATAATACGTAACAGTAACCCAAGTAACGATAATAAGAAAGACTAGGGTATAGCTGTTTAAATCCCCGGTCAAAATCATCCAACATCAAATTGTATAAGACCTTAGTGACTAACCCAGCGTGTGGGATCCCAACTTCCGTAATAGAACAATTAATTCCATTTTGGTCATTGGTATCTTTAAAAAGGATGAAACCAAGGATATTATGTAGCTATCACGCACCAAGGGTGCCAGCTTTCGTAAAATTCTTTTATGAGGAATAGTACCTTGTGAGGGTGCTAGATTCAAGATGAAAATAGTTATAATCTTCCCCACTCCACCTAATTTGTCAAAGAACTCACGGCGATCTCTGGGAAAACCACACGACTGCTCCAGAAAGATAGATGAACGCATAAAACAACTATTCAACATATGCGTCAGAGCGATTAAAAGGAGAGCGTCCCTTTCACCGGGACAAACAACCCATTTATGCCTAACATCCACTCCTTCTAGTCGAGTGTCTTGCGGCGCCTTTAACAATGAGAGAAAGCGATACCGAAGAGAATAACTCAAGGGCACTGGCTACTCCATCAACTCAATTTCGTTGCGTAAGTGAGGATGCCAGTCATCATAGTCTGAACTTGAAATCTTTCATAGGCTCATCTCGTCGATTGGCATTCCGATCCTGGTCATTCATAGATAGTCGGTGCTTTTAGTCATAGGCTATCGCCCATTCCTGATAGCCGCAGCTCTGCCTATTCCCTATTCCATTAAAGAATGAATGGGAATTGATCTGACAACAGCTGGGCAAAATCCATCTCTTTCCATCTCTATGTTCGCTAAACTTGCTTCCTTTCTTGCTTTCATGAAGCCGACCTTAACAGACATCTCTTCCATTTTTGTAGATGGAAGATCCGGTGAATCAATTCAATTAGATGTCGCTTACCTAGATGCGGTGCTTGTCCCTCGAAGTGAAGGTAAAGACCAAGACATTGGGGATTCTGAATCTGACTGCACTTTCCTCAGGTCGAACGACTATCGATCCTGGCCCGATGAGAAAAGGGTTGAACTCATACTTGCCTTAACCTAATCTACTTGGATCCCGAATTCCATTCCATTAAGGCATTCATTCACTTCATGTAAAGAAGGAGTTCAACAGAAGTCATCTCTCTGACATTGGCTGTTCTTTCTACCTAAACTTGCAGCTTCTTTCATCAAAGATAGGTGTGAGCTAATTTTCTCGCTAATCTCTTTTCCTTACAGCCAAGTGGCTTTTTGCTCCTCAGTCCTTGCATACTAAGATTATTCTTATCCGTGCTTTCTTTCGTGGAAGTCTCACCTATCAAGGAAGTATGGCAAAGATAGTTTATCCCTGCGGGGAGGACCTCAGCTCAGTACGCATAGAAGTACAGTCTACCTCTATTTAGCTCTACTGGCTTTCTTATACCTATACCAGGAACCCGAGCCTACCTCTTCTGGTTGAAGTTCCGATGAACCGGGTATTCCCCTCCTGAGCCCAAATTTACCCGCACAGGGAAAGATCTCAATAGGCCTAGGGCGGGGGGCAAGCTCCACTACAGGGCCGGGGGAAGAAATAGGCGTGGGGAAGAGTCTGCAACAAAATCAATTGAATAGACAGAGAAGCCCGGTAAGCCTATCGATTCAAGCAAGTCCGACTAGTTTAGGCGCCGCCTTCCAGACTTCTAAAAGCGGGTGGTTTTAAGTCCAGAGCCCTATTCTGGTTACAGAGTGCGGGTAGCCGACAAGTAGGTTAGCAAACTGGTGAATCAATAGGCTTTGCTCCTGCCTTCGCTTCCAGGAGGAATTCTATCATCCATGGCGAAGATATCGTATAATAAGAAAGGGCTTACTTTTCAGAGTGATCTTTCTCGATTTCGGAACGGAAAGGCTTGGTTGAAGGCAAAATTCGGTGTAATTCGCCATTTTTTAAGAAAAGAAAGGCAGGGTAGAAAGTCTTGCTTACTTATTTCTCCATCTNTTGTTCCTGCTTTAGCCTGTGAGGGATTGCTCTTGTTGTTCTTTTTAGTTTCAGTAAAGTGCTTATAGGGCTTAACTTCTAATTTAGCAATTTCTGTGATAGAAGAAGAGTATATTATAGAATAGACTATACCCCTGTAAGGTAATTCATCATCAACCAAGGCAGGAATCGTTAGAGTATTGTATTGCCCTGCAATAGGACTATACAGAGCAGCGGGAAGGTCGCTTGTAAATTTCTCACATATACAAGCTCAAACTATAGCCAAGAGGGTGGAAGTTGTGTGTTTACAGTCACTCTCCTATATCCTATAATAGCATAAGCATAGCAGAAAGCTTCCATGCCTCACTATCCTATCTTTAAAACCGACACAGAAGGAGTTGAACGTAGTGAAAAGAGTCGTTTCTTTGATGAAAGACGCCACAAAGCTAGTATAGTTATCGCACACCTGATCTTCTTTCTGATAGGAATGATCACCTTCTAAACAAAATAGGAGTGAGAATACCCCAACGAACGGAATAAATGAGTGAACAAGCACCGAAAGGTATGCGTTAGTGAAACGAATAGAGGGGAATCTGCTCTCATGCTGCAAACAGTCAAATCTGAACTGAACCCTGTCGCTCTTCTTTCTTTCCTCGCGAGCAGGAAGAACACCAACAGCGTGCGTTGCGTGATTCTACTATGTTTTTTGCACTTGACTATGTGGACAGTTGACCGAAAGATAACTTTGATTCGCCCGGCCAACAGGCGGGCAGCGCCTGTTTTGGACGGTAGGAACGGGGAGATGGGGAAGGGAGAAGCAGGGCTCGAAGAACGAGCCGAGCCGTGCAAGGACGCGGGGATATAGCAAGTAAGCAGCAAGGTTCTCCCCTTAGGACCGACTACAACAAGCTCACGACTCTAATAGAAAGAAAGGGTAAGCTCTCTGCTCTATTTGCTTGCAATGTTATGCCTATCAAAGTTGGCGAAGGCTTCTGTAACCTTAGACTCGTTACGCTGTTCGACCGAACTCGTTGGCTCCGCGCCAAACTAGTTGGGGTGACATATCTTGAAAGGATATCCTTTTTGTGAAAAATACGGCTTTTACCACCTGATGGACGATAACACTTGCAAAGCAAAATGGACATGAAAGACTAGCTGTGGCTTTTTCCTTTGATTCCTTGACATCATCATCGCTATAAGCAACTGAAGTATCTGCTGAAAGAGTGACGGATGAAATAGTTGCTGATTCTCTTCCTTTCCCATTCTAACTTTTCATATACTTATATACGTCTATACGTCAAT
>NW_026036653.1:0-230 GCF_019186545.1 Solanum stenotomum
ATGATGTGCTTTAATGAAAAAAAAAATTTGCATATTGTGTCCTTTGATGTTATGATGTGCATGAGATGATTTGGAGAAGGAAGTACCTCCAATGAAATGAAATGAGAAATGAGTAATGGTAAAGATGATGCATAAGAAGTTAGTAGATGTTGTGCCTACTTTCTTGAATTGCATGAAGTTGTGTGGGACTTTCTATGTGGATTTGATATTTCCTCCTATATTTATGCATT
>NW_026036654.1:0-601 GCF_019186545.1 Solanum stenotomum
CTCGGAACACCTTGACCACTAAATTAAATAGCTTGTGTCAAGATATATATATATATATACCAAACAAATACAGAAAATACAGAAAATACAGAAAATACAGAAAATACTGAAAATACAGAAAATACTGAAAATACAAATACAGAAAATACAGAAAATACCAAACAAATACAGAAAATACAGAAAATACCAAACAAATACAGAAAATACAGAAAATACAGAAAATACAGAAAATACAGAAAATACTGAAAATACTGAAAATACTGGAAAAACAGAAAAAAACACACAGAAAATACAGAAAGTCAGAACTTAATATAGCAACAATCGGCAAAATAGCAGAATAGCAGAAATTCAGATTTTTGTAAATCCTACTCAGTACTCCCTCTTACTCGTGTCTGGTCATGTTTATCTTATATGTGTCCTGTATTTTCCTTTTTTTTTTTTTTTTTTTTTTTTTTTTTTTACTACCCCGTTCATCTCTTCCTTTTAACCTGTATTCTTAAAAACTTCTTCATTAACCCCACCCCGGAAACGACCAATAAGACGTCCTGTGAATGTTGCGGACTTTTTTAAGACCTTAGAAATATCCTAGGAATTTACAGGT
>NW_026036655.1:0-385 GCF_019186545.1 Solanum stenotomum
GGTTCCTCGATAACAAATTGGATCGCCCAAAGTTATAGGACCTGAGATGCTGAAAGCCAATGCAAAATGGCGATGGAAGAGGAAAATTGGCGGATCGCCGAATCACTCGGCGATGCGTGACTTATACCGCCAAGTGGACTTGAAGGCCAAAACACAAACAACTATAAACTAGATTTTAAAAGGAGGGCATGAGAGTTCTGAAAATGGAGAAGCGTTCTGCGAGCCCTAAAGTTCCGAGATAGTTTTTAGAGTTGTTTCTTCTAGTTTTTGAGGGATTTATTGAAGAATTTTGAGGATTTGCAAGTGGGTTTTTGAATTTAACCATTTGAGAACATTGTAAAAGCTTGATGACTCTTAACCAGCTGATGGCCAATCTAGTTGGTAA
>NW_026036656.1:0-32318 GCF_019186545.1 Solanum stenotomum
GACATTTTAGATCCGAACATATCGTTTCTTCTAAGTTTAAAATTCTATATTTTGTATTTGTAATGACCAACAATTGGATCTCTTAATTATTTAATGAGAACTAGCCACTGACTTGACCCTGTCATTACAAAAAAAAAAGTAGAGATACAACAATATTTATTTAGTAACAATTGAGATAAATATCATAAAAACAACAACATTCGACACACCGTGTCATAAAAATGATAATTTGACATAAATATTGTTAAAACAATGATAGTTAATACAAATGTTAAAAATATATTATAACATTTGCTTCAACTATCATATTATTATTCGCTAATTATTGACTTTTACATTTAATATTAAAATTTGAGTCTTGTGAGTTATGTGGTGTTAAGTGAAGTTTAATGACTTAGAAATATTTGTATATGTCTAAAATAACTAATAATAATCGTCCCCACCCTTAATTAATTAGGATTTACTCTAAATGTTTGACCCTTGGCCGAAATTTAGGACAGCATCACAGACCCCATCCACGACCCCACCCACGGACCGTACTGATCACTCATGGGTTGGGTCTAAGGCTGGTCTTTTTGGCCTTGGTCCAGGCCTCACTCACGAGCCCCCCCTACGGGGCGTGAGTTGGTCCACGGACCGTATTACATGTTCGTAGAAAGTGACTGAAACTTTGGACTTTTGGGGAAGGCCAAGCCTTGACTCACGACCCCACCTACGGGGCGTGACTCCACCCACGGCTCGTGGGTTCCCCTCTCGTGAGTCAAGCTGGTTTTTGACAGCTTTTGGGCAGTCCCTTGGTCCTCCTCAAGGACCGGGGATGCCTTGACGTTAAGGGACTAAAACATTAGTACTAACTTAGGGAGGTCATTTTAGGACTCAAATCTTCATGTTAATCTTATTTAGGCTACTAGTTTACATGTTAGGCTCTAGCTTAGGTCATTAGATTTCCGGGTTGTTACTGTAAAATTGTGTGATACAAAATGAGTCTATATTCTTCTGTAGTGAAAATATATTTAAATTTAAAAATCAGTGTGTCAGAGATAGTGTAAATGAATATATACATGATGCTAGCATAAAACAAATTAAGTACACAATTACTCACGATTATCACTTATTATCATCCAAAAATTTTCTTCTGAAGAAGTATACAGTGAAACATCATTTCCAACAACTTCATATTATCTATTCCTTGTAAAAAATAAAAATTGAATACATTATCTTAGTATAATGAAAAAAGATAATGTATACTTATATGAAATAAAAAGTTACATTATCTTACTACATGTCTTGTAACACTATTAATGAAAAATATTGAGACTTATGTACATTTACATACTTGAAAGAAACAAGAAAGCTTGATCTTGTCTCTTTATTTCAGTTTCATTTATCTTTTAGTGTATTATTGTTTTGGCAACTAACAACTTTATTAATCACAAAAAAGCATCATTACAAAACTATAACAACCAAACATTGATTGTTATTACAATAATACTCTAGATGTTGATGTCATATAGTAGCTCGATACGTTGTTATGTTCATCTTAGTCTATGGAGCATGCTTTGAGTGAACAAGCAACATACAAATATATAATCTCTTGACTTCAACTCTACTTGACATGCATAGTTTACACTTCTTGTCAACCTCTATGCCCATGTAATTAATCCTTTAATATAACTTCTTATTTGTTTTCATTTTATAAGATCAAAGAAGTTGTGTTCTTCTTAATATACTTTTTAAAGGATATAGTAAAAGTAAATACTACTCGCTCTGTCCCTAATTACTTGTCCATTTTTCTTTTTTTAGTTGTCCCTAATTACTTGTCCATTTTGACAAATCAAGAAATTAAAGGACAATTTTTTTTACCTATTATACCCTCAGTTAATTACTTTGAAAAATGTAGAACTTTTTGAAAACCTTAACTTTTTAATTCATACACTTCATAATTAATAGGGGTAAAATGGTAAACTCACTATGTCAATAATTGTTTTCCTAATAGGTGTGCCAATTCAAAAATGGACAAGTAATTAGGGACAGAGGGAATATTAATTATGCTTTGCAATTCTCGGTTCAATTACTATTTTTTTCGTTCATTTTTACTTGTAAACAATGAACTTTGCAAACATTTTAAGAAATAATAAATAAATTGTATATTACTATAATTTTCATATTAATTTGTGTAGTCTTTGTTGAACTTGAGAAATGATTTGAAATGATAGTTATGTTAAGGGTAAAACAAAAAAGAAATTGCCCTTCTCTTCTTGATATGCTAAAATGAACAAATAAAAGTGAAAAATAATAATTTTAGTATAGCGGACAAGTACGTAAAATGAATGGAGAAAGTAGTACTTTGTATAGTTATAACAATTTAAAGAGTAATATTGAAAGAAATTCTCCTTCGTTCACTTTAATTTGTCCAATTGAATTTTGCACATCTTTAAGAAATAATGATTACTATGAATATATTTTACCATAATACTCATATTAGAGATTTAGTCTTAAGTTTGGAAAAAATGATTTGTGAAATAAGTAATTAGTGGTAAGGGTAAAATATAAAAGATAATACACCATTTAGTCCATATTAAGTGAATTTTATGAGGCAAGCACACTCATTTAAAACATATCAGGGCATAAATGGAATAATACTTTCTACTTTTGTCCTTTTAGTTATTCTCAAACTATTTTAAAAATAAAAAGAATTCAAAGTAAAATCATAAATATGAATTAGCTCTCTTCAAATTATCACTTAGAAAATGTAAATGAAAAGCAAATATAGAAGAAATTTTTAACAACTCTATTGAACATTAAATAATTAACTTATTTTGAACATTAAAAAGAATCTCAAAAATTCAATTATTGTGAACTAAAGAAAATAATTATCCTTCTTTTGATACGTTGTTAATAGTGAAAAATAAAAAATATATTTTTTAAACTACTAAATAAAAAAAAATGAAGGAAAAAGTTATAAGTTTCTCTCAATTTGACTTTAGATACTTACCCTATTTACTTGGCAATTTATATAGAGCTTTATTCATTTTTTTTACCTAAAAATTAAAATACACGAATACTAAAAATTAAATTAAATTACTTTAAAAGACAAGTAGATTAAATAAATGAATTCACATATAACTTTTGGACTACAAAACAGTTCTTTCCCAGGACTCTGTTTACAAATCCTGCTTTTTAATTCACATAGTCAATTCATATAATAATGAAATCAAAAGAACAAAAACTAATAAATTGTGACAGTTACAGTAAACTATTAAAGTATGGTACACCAGTCTGTGGCAACCAACCATCTCCCACTAGAAAATTCGATAATGTAAAATTAGCAGCATCAGTAGCATTTAAAATTTGAATTGCAGGCCATGTAAC
The DNA here is from genome assembly GCF_019186545.1 of Solanum stenotomum. NCBI lineage: Eukaryota > Viridiplantae > Streptophyta > Magnoliopsida > Solanales > Solanaceae > Solanum > Solanum stenotomum. Next base: position 3,373 of record NW_026036656.1, read on the forward strand.
TCTGCCTGTAGTATTTGATCCAGCTCCTGTATTATTAAACTCTGCATAATATGATGTATTCAACGCGAAATCTCCAGACCAATCGTGCCATCCTGTTGGATGAATAAATCCATCCAAATAAGATTGCATATATATCGTCCTAGAGTACTCTTTCCATGGCCTACCAAGATACGTTTTCGTGGTACTATTGCTCAATGCTAAATCATCTGCAGGTCTGATTGTGCAATTTTGTATCGAAATTCCAGTGTTTTGGTTTATATCTGTTCTTCCCTGAGCTGTTATCGCATTGAATTGATTGACCATAGGAAGTCGCGGGTACAAATTGCAGTTTTGGAATAGTGCAGCAGCGTTTCCAAATATGAAATCAACTGTTCCATATATGTCGCATTCTCTGTAAAATTGCCTTAGAGAATGTACGTATAGGGTGTCTTGATATGCCTCGAAGCTGCAGCTGTAGAATGTGGATAAATCAGCACCATTTCGAACTGCAACTGCTTGATGCTTGATTGCTCCTGCTGTGTTTTGGAATGTAATGTTAACCGCGACGAATCCTTGACCAACCACAGCTGAGAAGTTGACATGAAAATGTTGTTAGATAACTACCATGGTACAAAATTAAGTTCAAAGATTAATTTTGAAAAAAACAGAGTTTTTTGTCATGACCCACCACTTTGCCATTAAAATAAGGCATGAATATAAAGGGCACAGAGCTTTAGTGAGACTCTAAGTCCGTGACATTTTGCTTTGGTGGTTTATATGATTCATGAGTTCGAGATGAAAAAATACAGTGTAGATACTTACAAAATGTGGAAGAGTTGAATGTTGTCCATCCATCAACAAAGCTATGATTGCCCGTAATAATCGTCTGATTAATTCCATCACCGATCATCATCAAATACTTTTTGTTCTTAGCAATTGCAACATACTCTTCATACACACCTTGTGTGATGTATATAAGAAAGTACCCAGACTCAGCTTTCGTATTATTTGGAGCAGCATTAACAGCATCATTAATCGTCGAAAAATCCCCACTCCCATCCTGACTCACAACCACAATGTCACTCACAACAACCTGATCATCTTCTTGCAGCAGTTTCCTCCTGCCTACTCTCTCGAAAATCGCTTGATTCCTTTGAGACATTTTCAACGGCAACTGTCCGTTTTTGAACAAATGCTTTTTAACATGACGAGACTTAGATCCGTTCTTCTTTTTTGGTACCCATCCTTTAGTGAAAAGAGCTAAAGAGACACTAAAAAGTTTGGTATCATTAGAAAGTGGAGCAACTAACCCATTTCTCAAACTCCAAGCAGACGATGTCTCTTGTAATCCATCTAAACATGTTTGTGTATTTGTCAAAATCGCACTCAACAAAGTTTGAACATCATCAGCTTGTAAAACAGGGAGAATATTCGACGTGGCGTTTACTGTTTTTAAAGAGCTGGATAAATAATCCATGTTGAGTCCTGCCAGAAATCGACAATCTTCTAGTGCACGGACAGCAGTAATTGTTAGTTGCTTAGATTGACGAAGATATTTTTCGATTAATGAGAGGAATTTACGAGCCGAAGAGAGCGATTTTCGAACAGATTTTCGACCGTAGCTGTATACATTTTCGTTATTAGGGGACTCTGAAGGTGGAAGAACAAAGGATTTACAAAAAGAAGGATAAGGAGTTGATTTGCAAATAACAGAGGGAGGAACAGGGGTATTTGGAGGAGCATCAGCAGCAAATAAAATTGGAATAAGTAACAAAAGTGTGGTGCAAAAAAAGATGAAATGAACAAAAAATAAGTTGGAATTTTTTGCCATGGCTTTTGATATGCAAATGAAATGGTGATTATAGTTGTTTTTATTTTTGTGGAATGGTTGGATAGATATTGGAATATATATAGTAAAAAACAAAAGTATAGTTGTAATACTTTTATTTATTTTTTTGGTTACATGCAGAAGACTTACAGTAACGTAGTACTAATAAAGTATATTGTATAACAATGGGATTGAAAGTCAACTTGTTTTATTGCATGGTTTTTGTTTTTTCTTGAAAGCGCGTCGATCTTCAAATGTTGAAAATGGAGTTAGTAGTAATATTTATTATGAATGCATTGATTGGGTTCAAACAAAGAGACAGAAATTTCTTGTGGAGGCAGAGACGGATCGACGGGATTTTAATTTTATGAGTTTTGAAATTTAGAATGATAAATTTTAAGTATTACGTCCTCTGTTTCAAAATAAGTGAGTTGTTGAGTTTTTTTTTATAGTTCAAAATAAAGTGAATTGTTCAAAGTTTTAAGAGAGTCGTTGAAACTTTTTTTTCATTTTTTGCCCCTCATTTACATAGGTGATAATTTCAAGAGAGTTAATTGCTTATATTTATGATTTTACTTTGAATTATTAATATTTTCAAGAATAATTTGAGAATATATAAAAGGGCAAAAGTGGAAAATCGTGTAGGGGTACTTGTCTTAAACTTTTTTTTCTTAATGGGTGTGCATTGGCTCAATAACTCAATTATTTTGAAATGGAGGGAGTAATAATCGAGTTCTAAATTTAATATCTATGTGAAACCAGAAATTTCGTCAAGAGTGTTTATGATGATTTAATATGTATGTATAAAAAGTATAGTTTTGACCTATATATGCAGTATAATTTTCCCCATACCAAGTATAATCTTCGAATGAAAGATGATCAACTAGTTCTATGTAGCTCCATCTCTGTATCTATACATATTAACTGAATTTGTTAAAAAAAATATACTATTGAATATCAGATATTGATTTCGATCGAATCTATATCTGAACTTCTACCTCCGCCAACAAGGAGCATTAGTGTTTAATATTCTATGCTCCACTTTAGGATTAATATTAATAGTCAGCATTATGTAGGAGCTTGTTACGTTTGTTTGTTTCATCGTTTGTCAATGAAGTTAGCACATGCCAACTTGGTTTAGGTTATACACGTCCCCTGCAGACTTTTTTTTCTTTTTTTTTTGTATATTTAGAGGTCGATCTATAGTTTTCAATTTTTTTTTATGAATTCTTAATAAACTATTAAGTACATGTTAAAGTAAATTTCTCTTCATAGATATAAAGTTTGAACTAAAGTTACTAAGTGTTGTTGAATTCGTAACTTCAATCGTAATTCTGCCACCGTGTATACTACGTACTACTATTTTTTTTTAAACCATTGATAATGTTGTCCTATGATATGTACCACTTCATAACAAATAGCGCTTTGTATATCCATAGACCCTTGTGATCCGTCCCTTCTCCAGATCTCATGCATAACGGGAACTTATTAGTGCACCGTGTTGTTCTTTTATATATCCATTATGTAGTTATATCTCTCTATGATAATATTGATTGTCTCAATATATTTTGATTGTTTTAGTGAAATGTTATTAGAAAAAACATATAATATAACACAATATCAAAGATAGATTCTACAAAAATCATGACAATTATAGTGAAATATTATTATAGAGGATGACTGTTTTAGAGAAGCTGAGTATATAGACCTAATATATTGAAACTTTGGCGATATACTTTAGTTGATATTAAAATGAATTAATTGTGTACACTTTTATTTAGTTTAGGTATACAACAGTTGTGGAACAATAATGCTAAATTATGGAATAACATAATTTTGATTATGAGTGGAAACCAAATCTGAATTCAGTTTGCAATGAAATGTGAATTATGTAGATTTCAAACTTCACCAAATGTAGGACTAATAATAATGTACTTTTGATTGGATTATATATATATAGCAAATAATCAATGTAGAAATAGGTCTTGGATTTTCCCATATTTGGTTGTCATTTCATATTTAATAAAACTCATATTTTTAGTTTAAAAATAAGCTAATATTTTAAATAATCTTTTGAATCTCCAATATGTGCAATGATTTTCTTTAAAAAAAAATGAGTTTTGCTTTACTAATTACTACTTAATATTTATATTATTAGTCTTTTTATTATTAATTTACTTTACCATAAAACTTATCATCGGCCCATTACGAACACTTATAATATACAAATTCAAAGCCTTAGCTTAATGACGGTTAATCATCAGTTATTCTGGGATAACTTATCCATCATGTATATGGAATAACTTATCCCATCACTATGGCGTAAATTAATAGTGGATAAGTTATCTCAAGCATGACAATCAAACAAGAAACCAAAATATTATCCTAGGACTATTTTTTTTGTCTCATTACTATTTATTCTATCCCTTACATCAAACGATCCCTAAGAGTGATTTCAAATTCTAACTTTGCAGCAGGAGTTGTTGAAATTATTTCTCCTAAATCATTAACAACTACCTTGTCTCAATGATGAGTGATAATAAAATCGAAACCTCGAACATATTTGTGACGAATAAAATTCATAGTACATATTATTATAACAGGTCTCACAAATTTATCTCTTGGATTATATTACATCGAGACCAAAACACGTGTACGCATACCAATGGACACTTTTAATTTCTTTATTTTAAGTATATACTACATAAGTTAGAAAGATGTGAAACAGCAATGCTAAATTGTGAGAATTATTTTGATTGTTAGTGCAACCAAAATCTGAATTAATTTTAGAGTGGTGAGATGTGAACTATAAAGATTCCATTCCAATAAATTAAATAAAATTCAAATTCAAATACTTCAGAACTCCACCTAATTTAGGACATTACATCAGCTTGGTATGATATGGACAGCGCTATAAACTACTTGTCCTTCTGTTTTACTAGTTCAGTATTGAATACTTCGATTTTATATTAACCATGTATCATATTTCGCTTCTTCAGAGACAATCTATGAGAATTTGACTAGCATTTCAATATTTATTTTCATTAATTTAATATAAGAAAAGTTGCAAGTTGTATTACTTATTGTATAATTTTGAATATTTAAATTTTAAATTCAAAATGTTAAATCGGTTTAATCTAATTTATCTTTAAATAAAGAGAGCTAAAATGACTTTTAAAAAAAGAAAATGTGACAACTAGTTTGAGATGGAGGGAGTATTTATTAAGTATCGATCCCCCTAACGCCTTCTCACTCAAACTCGTTGCATTGGATTTACCTGATGCGGTTTATATTTCCTCTATAACTTGCTAATTATTGTACATGAGCAGATTACCCAACGCGCACCAATATCAACAGCGGATTTTGTCCTAGCTAGGGTTCCAAATAAAAGGTATTTTTGTAACTAAGTTACCATATTAACTATATTTTGAAAATCTTAATTTGACTACAAATGTCATGGTAATTATTTGATGATATAAGATTAAAAAAAAATAATTTTAATTAATTAAGATAGTAAATAAATAAAAGAACTGAACGAGTCAAAAAAAAAAAAAACGTAGACTGTACCAGAGAGGGTCACATGTTTAGTCAACACGTACAGCTAAGAGATTGGAGTATTCTTTTTAATTCGTGGATTATAAGTTGAAATAGTCAAATCGATCAATTTGTTATTTTTCTATTGAGTTAACATTGTCAGATTATTTTTCTTAAAAATAAGGATATATAATTATATTTTGTAAATGAAATAATTAGAACATGTAGAAATATGTTGGCAAGCTGCTTTATTTTATGTATATATAATTGTATAAAACTTGTAATGTATCCAAAGGTTTTAGGTTTAGAAGCAATAACCAGATATGTAATAACAAAATTAACTTGTGAAAATATGATTTATTTGATCGGCTAAAATTTGATAATGATTCATAAGTAAATTACAATAGAAGTTAAAACTTCAAGTGTAACAAACTTCATAGTCATGACTATGAGTTTGTTTGCTCCTAATCAAAACTTCAATTTTAACAACTTTCTATTTTTGATCAGACGGTTTTTCCACGAGGCAAGCAAAGTTCAAAAATTTAAAATCACTCATTTAAAGTTATTAATTAAGTGTAATTTTTTGATGATTTATTTGTTAATTTAGCTCATCTTGACCAGTTTAAATTCAGCTCAAATTATCTAAAAGTTACTCGATACGTTTCTCAATGTACTAAAATAAATGATAAATATAAACCTAAATTAATTAAACAAATACTTAGAAGGTGCAGGCTTAACTAGGATAAGTGAAGTACCAACTTTTGTCGACAAAATTAGCACAATAAATGTACTAATTAAGTAGCTGTTGATAGAGACATATTTATTCCATTCCAATCTACTTAGATGCATATGATATGATATGATTAATTAAAACCAAACCCTTTGACAATAAATCTATTCGTTTTGTCTATTCTTGTTCAAGCCAAACTATTACACCTACTTACTTTGACATTGGTAGCTATTAGATTTCTAGATTTAGATATGGTTGGATTACTAATTACTCCCTCCGTTCACTTTAACTTGTTACTTATTTCTAAAATAAATTTTTATTTTTACTTATCACTTTTGACATATTAAGAAAAAAACAATAATTTTTTTACATGTTTTACCCTCAGCATTAAATACTTATTTTTCAAATCATTTTCTAAGACATCATTTAATATGGGATAATTTGACTTATATCATTAATTATATGTGTCAAGTCAAACTGTGACAAATAAAAGTGAACGGAGAGAATATATATTATTTCCTCCATTTATTATTAAAATAAATATATAATTTTATTTGTCTAATTTGGAAAATTAAGAAATAATTTCCTAACTTTTGTAGTCATGTAGCTATTGGGATTTACTTTTAGGCTGTGTTTGGTATTTTCTCAAAAAATAATTTATTTGACTTTTGTGTTAATTGACAAGTAAGAAAAAAATATTAATGTTCCTATAGAAAATGTACATGAAATTCAAGTTAATATTATGGGGGTGGAGATGGAGGCGTTGGTGGGTTAGGGGTGGGATAATTAAGGAGAAACGTTATTTACGAAACTTATTATTATTTTTTACTTTTTCGAGTGAAATTATTTTCAAATATTTTAAACAATCATAATTAAGGAAATAAAAAAAATTGAAAAAATATATTTTCCTCCATACGTAACACACCGTTAAAAGTCAATAAGCAATTCATAAAATGACAGAATGTCGGAAAAAAACACGTTTACGTTACTTACAACTAATAATAGTAAGCTTCTAATTAGAGTCACACAGACTTTGTAATTATTATTTTTTTGACAAGTTACCTATTTGACTAATGGATTTAAAATAATTATATATTCACTAATCAAATAAACGAAAATCTATATTTTCTTTTGTATTATAAATATATATTATTAAATATTATTTTGACGGGCAAACTATTTAAAGAGAAAATTATGCAAAATAATAAACATTTAAGTCATATAAAATGTTATAGCTATTGTTTAGGAAAACTCTTTCGTAGCTATAGTTTCGCTCAATTTTGTTGTTTGCCTGATCTATATAATTCGCTTCATTTGAATAAATTCAGAATTTGTATAATTTAGTACATGATTGTATAAATTTATAATTTTGTACATGCTTACCCTAGCTATTTGTATACGATTCATAGTGAAAAAAATACTCAATTTGTGTATTGGTAAGCGAAATATACAAACGAAGTTTTGAAAAATTCCTAAATGTATAAATATAGATTTTATATATACTTATCTTATTTATATATTCACAAGCAAAATATACAAATGGGCACAAATATACAACCGTTATCTCTATAAAAATAAAATTATAGCTATAAAATACAATTATTAAAATTATAGTTATAGAATCTTATTATTTCTATTACGTTTGCTATTTTTCAAATTTTCTACAATTGATATCCATTAATCTCTATATTTTTGGCACTATGCACGTTTGCTATTTTTCAAATTTTGTACAATTGATATCCATTAATCTCTATATTTTTGGCACTTTGCACTGACTGCCTGTTTTTTGTTGTTTTATTGTTATCATATATTTTTTGGAGTATTGACTGATTCAACATAATCACCGACTCTATTGGAAATATTTGTTTAGACTCACTTGTTTTATTTCATAAATTAACTCATAAGTCAACCATTATACTATTTACACCTATCAATAATTTTAAGATTTCTAAACTATATAAAGTTATAAACTATTTATCCCATCGAAGTATTTGTAATACATACATTACAATAGCATGTTACATGTCTTATCAAGTAAAAATCTTAAATGCTCTAATTGATAATTCGCTTCGATTCATAGTTACTCAACTATAGATTATCTTCTTAAAAAGTTACTGAATTTTTTGTTAACTATAAATTATTTTCTTAGAAAGTCATTCAATTTTAATTTTTAACTCAAAAGTTACTATGAGTATTTTATTTACAGGATCACGCAACATATTTGATTGATTCTTTAAATTAAAATTTGTTGACATAAAACTTTTATATCTAATTAAGAAATAAAAAGATATCCATTTAAACCATCTAATAAGCCGAACACTTGATCCGACCGCTAAAATATAATATTGACTATTTCATTTTACCCTTATAATAAGGATAGATTAACATTTAATAAAATGACGTTGAAATGTCTACTTAACCTACCTTAATTTCAAGTTTATTTAAAGAAAATTGTACCGCGGCAAATTAAAGTTCACTTAAATTGTAAGAGTTTTAATTCTTGACAAATCATTAAACTCCTCACAAACGTTATGTTGCAATCATTAGGAAGCAAGACGAAGAAAGTTTAAATAAAATACTATGTCTATTTTGTCGGAATCTTTTAAAGTGTATAATAATAATGTTAAATAAAGTGTACCAGTAATACTTGAATTAGTAATTGATGATATTTTTTTTACGTAGTGTTTGGCTTGATGTGTTAAAAATAGGATGAATTGCATAATTTTTATTGGCATAATACGTAGATGTACCATTTGACATTTTGACTTAACCTCATTTCACATTTATGTCCACCAACTTTGGCTGAGCACAAGTAGACACTTAAACTCTTGTATAAAGTTGAATAAGAAGACACATGAATCTGTGACATAATACACATAGGCAGTGGCAGTCTGGCAGAGCCACATGTAGTTGAGGGATGTCGATCGATACCCCTTCGTCAAAAAATATATTGTGTAGCTAGGGTAAAAATATTTTTTTATTTATATCTATTACATATTGACACTCCTTGATTTCTATGTGATTTTACTTCTTCATATTTTGGCATCCCTTAGTCGAAGTTTTGGCTCCACCACTGCACATAGGACACCACGTAAGATGCAAATTGCCATGAAGGATGTCACATATGATGCATGTGTCTATTTGTTTAACTTTTATACAAGTTTAAGTGTCTACTCGTGCACAACAAAAGTTGGAGGACATAAATGTGAGATGTGCCATTTTAAAAATATTTATTTACAACAATAACCTCCATAAATATGGTGGAAAAAATGTAAAAAAAGTTTTGAGGGGCAATTGAGTCTTTAGCCATAGATTAAAAATTTATACCAAACAAGGTACTACTAATACACAAAACTAATATATATATATATATGATTTTTCTAATGCAATCTACCAAACAAGAATAAATAATACCAAAATTGATACTAATTATTTTCTCTAATACGTGTGTCCTACCAAACAACCCCTTATGGACAAACAAATTGAGTCCAAAATAAGTTTAATTTTATAAAATCCAAGAGGCATTAATTATTGTTTTTCAAATTTAACCTTGGTCCAATAAATAATTCATTTGCTAAAACTCCTCCGCATGCTCAGCTCAAGGCAACGTACGTACTTGAGCATTATAACTAAAGTTCACGGATATTAAACGAGTAAATTCTTTCAAGATTCTGTTTATTATATATCCAAGATGGCAATTGGCTGATTTTTTATCTGGTGTTCAATATTCACATTAGAGTTTTTGAATACGCACAAACGAGATGTTTATAAAGATTTATCCACTAAGGAGGTTTATTCATATCTCACTTAAGAAGAAATATGATGACATGAAAGAAATCAAAATGAATTAATTACGAAAATTTTATACAAATCTTATAGTGTTAAGAATTAATTACATCATATTCCTACTCTTTTTCAAATTACAAAAAAATCCCTTAAATTTGGTATAGATTCCAAAATGCTCCAATATCGCGTCCCGATTTCGGATACATTCCTCAACGTCTTGATACATCGCTTCTCGATTTCGGATACATAACTCAATGTTCCATACATCGTGTACGTTCTAATACATCGCGTAAAATAATGTATCCGACCAATACATCGATAAAGTGATATCCGTGAATATGAGAGAGTAGGAACTTTTATAATTTTTTCATCAAAAACTAAGAAATTTTAAAAAATACGATAAAATAAGTTGTGTATTTGGATAATTTTTCCATTAATTATTTATGCATATATAGTCAAATTAAAGAGCTATTACAGGGTGTAATCTAACCCAAAAATTGAATGTTGGGAAATTGAGAAGCAAGGATGTTTACTTCCATAAGCAAAAAGTCTTATTGTCTGTGATTTATGAATCTCATGGGGGTGGGGTGGGTGGGGTGGGGGTGGGGGTGGGGTGGATTAAAAAAAAAGACAAAAGACAGCAAAAATAATTTTCAAGACTTGGTCTTTACGCGGATTAATATTTGGTGATTAATTGAGATGGGATATTTGTTTGATATTTATTTTCGAGAGTAGGATCATGATTATATTCGTGAATAAATTCGGATTCATGTTGGGATTAATAGGGATATTTTTAATGAAATTATAGATGATAGGGTCATTTTTAGACCAAACTATTAATTGCGAACATTTTTGATCAATTTTGATAGTTTAAGGACAATTTAAAATTTTTTCGTGAACCAGCTTATAGAGTTCATGGTGGGATCAATAGAGACATTTTTTGATCAAACTATAGATGGTAGGGATATTTTTAGACCAAACTATTACCTGATGGTGTTTTTGTTCAATTTCGCGTAGTTCAAAAGTATTTTTGACCATTTTCCATTTTAAGATATATAACAGATTAAAATAAAAAAAATTAAAACAAAAAAAGTACTGAATTACCCTCGACTAGAAGCAACATATCGACAGACAACTACGTGCTTCTAAAATTTGAATTTGTTTTTTCTTTTTACACACGATAGTTTTTTTTAAAGAATTGGTGTATAATTTTTGACCCCGCTAAGAAAAGGTGTAGAAAAGATTCTCACTGAAATTGAGTGGATAACATTCTATTGTGCTTATATTGTCTATCCCTAATAATTTGAATTTGTTTGATTGGAGAATTTTGAAAACACCATTATTTGATTTGAACATTGAGTTTGAAAATAATATTGAAAAAGCCAAATGGTCCGTCAATTTTTGAACGTTTAAAGTTGAATCAAACTATTGAAAATTGTTGAAATTGTACTTCTTCTCTGTCAATTTACGTGAGTTCGTTTGATTTGATATGAATTTTAAGAAAGAAAAAAAAAAAGATTTTTGCTACTTGTGGTCTAATAAGTCATAGATATTTGTGTGGTTATAAAATCATTTCATTAAGGGTAAATGAGTATTTTAAAGTTAAATTTGTTACTAAATGTAAAAAGTTGTCATTCTTTTTTAAATTAACTAAAAAACAAGTAAGTAATATAAATTGAGACATGGAGGGGTCGTTTGGTTTGAAAACAAGTTATGATGGGATTAGTTATGATGTGATAAGTTATGTTGAGATTAGTTATGATGGGATAAGTTATGCTGAGATTATTTTCTATTGAGTGTTAGGTTTGTTGTATTCAAAATAATATGTAGTGCATAAATTTTAAGAACAAGTTGTTTGTTTACAAAATTACCCTTCACTTTATTTAGTTTTTTTTTGTAGTTTCTTTGCAAGCTTTAATTATTCATTTTTAAAAAAATAAAACTTGCATCTTATTTAGCTTAAATATTTTTGTGTGTGCATTCCCGCTATGGTACCGTATGTATTTAAAAATAAAAGTTTTTTTTCTAATTTAGCTTAAAAATAGAATTTATATATTAAGTTTATTAAAGTAAAAGAGGATTTGTGAGAAATCAAAATATAAATAAACATAAGAATTAGTCAAATATATTCATAAATAAAAATTATATTTATATAGTGTAATTTTAATAGAAAAATATGAAAAATTATCATAAAAATAAGAAGTAGTGCATATTATTATACATGATATTAAAAATAATATGGGGGGGGGGGGGGGGGGGGGGGGGGGGGGGGGGGGGGGGGGGGGGGGGGGAGATCGGGAGGACATGTGCTAATATTTTTGTTTATTGAAAAAACAAATTTATAATAAGATATGTACTATGATTTTGCATTACATAATTTTTTTTAGTAATGAGTTTTTTTTTTGTAAAAGAATTATTTAAGATTAATGAGGTTGAAGACATTCAAAAATAGTTATACATAAATGAGAAAAGTGAGGTATACATAGAGTATAAAGGGATATATTTGTTATTTATGTATCTTATCTCGGGATAAGTTATCTCGGAATTACTATACCACCCAAGTGAACGGATAATTTATGCCAATATTAATTATTAATCCTGGGATAAGTTATCCCAAGCTTTGCAACCAAACAAGAGATTAAAGGCTACTTAAAATTTATCTCAGGATTAACTCTCCTTATCCTTTACACCAAACGACCTCAGAGAGTATTAAAAATGTGTATATCAAAAGTGAAGTAATTTGAAATTGATCTCAGATCAATTCTAAAGTAAAAATGTGTTGGTGAGGTGATGTCAAATCCTAACAAATTGTCATAAATATCAAAAAAAATTTATGGTGATTCATCATGATATAATCAGAAATATCCTGATGAATCACTATAACTTATTGTTAAGGCAAGTCTTAGTCAATATCAAATAAAATATCTTAGCAATCACTAATAATTTACTTTAAAATCCTAAGGAATCATCATAAATCATACTGGCAACAATTAGGAGTGTGATTCTATGTCTTGACAATTACTAGGAATTTGCTCAGAAATCTTGAAGAATCACCATAAATCATCCCAACAACAATTAGAGTGTGGTTCAACATCCTAACGATCATTAGAAATTTACTCAGAAATTCTGAAGAATCACCATAAATTATCCTAACAATAGTTAGGAGCTGTGTTTTCAAAAATGTTTTTGGGGTGAGTTAGGGCGAGTCTCAGGGCAGGGTGTACCAAAATCGCCATGAACGTGCTTTCTATTTTTGGCGTGGAGACCATTTTTTCCGATTTTTCTTAACGGGATCAGAACATCCACAAAATTTCTTTGTGCAAATCATACTCGACAAGGTAAGGTAGGTGTACGAGGTAAAAATTGTGGCAACATATAGTACAATTAAAAGAAGCGGCACAAACAATATTTCCCCGATGAGAAAATTACATGGTTAAACAAACATATACTAGTTAATTAGTCATCATAGCTATAGTTTTAGTTAATTACCACTCGTGACCAACATTCAGTGATAATTACATAGGCTGAGATTTCGAGTTTGTATAATTCAGAATTTGTATAATATGATTTTTATAACTTTTGTATAATGTAATTTTGTATAATATAATTTGTATAACTGCTTAAAGTTCAGATGTTTGTATTTGTGTAAATTCGTTATTTCGAGTTTATACAAAAAGAACTCATACAAATGTACCCGCATATTATACAAACGAGGCAAGCATAAACTGTAGCTACAACCCGTAAATATGCAAATTTAGCTATGAAGCATGATTAAGTTTATTATAGTGGCTATTTGCGAAAAATCTCCCCCCATTTGTGATGTTTGCACTTTCTGATGATAAGGATAAGGCCCATAAAAAGATGGGCCACAACATGCTGCTTGCTTTAGTGAAAAAGAAATGAATGTCACGCTTAAGTTCGTATTTTGGTCTCACTTTGATACATCCAAGTCAAGCTTGACCACAGTGGACCACGCCAATATAGTACTATTTTGTAGTTGTCATCGATGTATATTTTGTGTATAATAAGTATATATTAAACATATATTAGTGTACAATTAGTATGTTACACATTGATTATTGAATTATACAGTAATTATACATAATATACTGGTGGGTAAATATGTAAAAAGTTAAAGTCATTTTTGAGAAATATTACATTACTAAGCTAACATATAATGGTTAGTTATGCTCCATAACTATAGTTTAACTTAATTATAAAAAAAAAAGGTTATAGTTACAGAAAATGACTATATGGATCCCACGTGTAAGTTACTCTTTCATCTTTTATACAAATCAAAACACACTCTCTCTTATCTTACCCACTAATCTAACTCCTAAAATTTCTTACTTCCCCTTAAATTAAATAACTTAACCAAATTAAAATTAAAATTTTGAAAATTATAGTTACGCAAGTCCAATATTGTATAATTATAAAACTAAATTTATAAGGTATTTTGTATATGTATATTTATGTGGTTTAAACTATGTTTTATTTGTATATATTTCATAATTTTAAGACACGTACAAGTATGCTTTATATACTTCAAATACAAATACAAGTATGATATACATAATAATTCGTTCGATTTATACAACTCAATTTATACAAAAACTATAATATACAATTTATTCGTAGACATATACAAATTGATATACACCATATTGTTTGTACAAACAGATATACTTCAACTGTAATTTTTTTTGTAATCTCGATTCAATTATATACATATACAACTGTTATAGACAATGGGTGTTATTTTTTTCGTCAAGAAGAAGAAGAATTCATATAAGGTAAGGAATTCTAATTAGATATAATAACCATGAATTAAGGAATCGTTTTCCTATTTTGTAATTGAAATTGTTGCATCATTTATGGGAACTTAATAAACAAAATTGTATAATCAAATTTTAAAAATTTGAATTATACAAACGTCAATTAGTTTAGTCATTAAAATTATAGCTACACTACGTAAATAGACAAACTCTAGCTAAGAAGGCCTATTATGTTTCATATCTTAGCTATTTATGAAATTTTTCCATATTTTTATTAAGAGTTTGTTGGATTGTTGTGTAGCGTAAAAAAATATTTTTTTAAAAACAATTCTATGCGGAAATAGGAAAAGGAAGGGAAATATCAATGTGGGAATCAAACGTACACTTATTTCTTTGTGTTTAAAACATGTCTAAATGTCAAGGGTTGCATTTAATATCTTGGAATTTTCCTTTATTTCTTATCTACGGTCTTATATTTGTTTTGAGATTCTATTAATTCAAATTCACGTTGAAATATTTTAATTTAAAAAGAAAATAACTTTCTATGAAAGACGACTCGTATTTTCTAGATTTGAACATGAGATTTATTATTAAAAATAAAATAATACTTAGTTACCATCGTACCATAATCTTTGACCATACTTATAATCATCTATGTTAAACTTGGTACTTCGTGTCTTAATTGATAGGATCCTCGACAATTTCATATATTATGAAAAAGACAACATACAGAAACTTCTAATACATTACAACCAAATTGACTCTTTGAAATTATTATTGGGAGCAAATAAATAATCAGAGAGCATACCCAAGTACATTATTTTTAACAAAAATGTATATTAAATTATTCTTAAGTTACCGTTAAAAAATTGATTGGGCAAGCACAAAGTCTGATATAAAAGTAATTTATTTATCAACAATTAATGTACAAATGAGAATTTGGTACTTTGGTCTCCTAATTACCAGTCCAGAACCTAAATGACAGGAAAAAATAAATAAATAAATAAATATATATATATATATATTGATTTTTGATCCATTTTAAAAATATATATATCATACTTTCTTATTGAAAATATATTATAATTTTTAAAATTTTACTCTTAATCAGCTATTTTCTAAATAGACAAATATAGCTTATTTAGACCACACATTCTAAATATTTTTTAAAAATTTATTCTTAAACTTTGTACTTAGTAAAATACCACCATATAAGTTTGAATTGAATTAATATTTTTTAAGGTTTTTGTACACCAAATGAAATATACGTTTTATAGCCTTAATCATCCTAAGAGTAGTTGTCTAAAGTCTAAACTACTCTTTATCTTCTGAAATATCTAATAATTTATTTATATTCCGCCAATTCAAATAATAAGGGTAAAATATTAAAATAAATAAACAACAAACGACTTCTTTTTCTAAATAAAAGAGAACGTCAAATTCAGTTAGCTAAAATAATTAATATTGCGACATAAGAAATAAATAACATATCTTTTAAATTTTTTTTTTTGGAAAATATGCATTTTGGGCAGGAGATTTGGGAGGGATATGTTTTTGTAGGCCAGTTACAGAATAAACAGAAAAAATGACCTTCTTACCTCTTATGCGGATTCAAAGATTTTCACTCACGAGGTTCGAAAAATAAAATATAGTGCCTAAGATTTAGACTTGAAATGAGTTTTGAGTCTTCTAAATCACTGAGTCAACCTCTAGTCTTGTATTTAAATGATTATACATACTAAAAAATATACTTTATACATATAATTTAAATTGTTTTCAAGGGGGTTCGAGTGAACACCTGCCTTTTAGATCTGCCCTGCTTCTATAGTTTAGCTTAATCTGATTAATTAATACTAATTATTTTCACGGAGTTGCTTAGCCTTTACTCGATACTTAATAGCCTCATTAATTATTTGCTTATATTATTCCCAGTTTATATAATATACTTCCTCTTTTTCAGATTTGCTGCGAATATTAAATGAACAGTTAAGAGTTAATATATTTTAATAATCCTTCAACCATCTAATTAAAAATTGATGAAGTAGTAATACGAGGATCAAAAATACTATAATTTATGGAATAATTTCCTTAAATTCTCTAAATAAAATCCGCATATTCTTGTCTAATATCACCACTATTTGTATTATATAGACTAGTGGAATTAAGATAAACACTAGACATTATTTTGTGACATTTGAAATGCAAGGAACCAGAAGAGGAGCTAAGTGAGGGTTTGTGGATTCAGACGAATTTAGTAACTTTTTCGTTAATATATAACAAAATTAATTGATGACTCATCGGTAAGGAAGAGGTCGTGAAAACATTTTCCACACTAGTGTTGTGGGTTCGAACCCTACTATAAAAAGGAAGTTCTGGCTCCGCCTCTGAAGGGAACAACATGTTTAACAGAACTTCGTAACTCAGTTAGTTGACTATCTAAACTTTCACCTTGTTGGTAAGGATTTCAATTCTCCAACTCGTAATCCTCTTACCTGCCAGCCCTTCCCCCTACCCCCACTTTTTTGAAGAAAAAAACGAGAGAAAAAATGGCACAAAGAGGTTGGCTCATGATCTTTTTTCTACCTTGGGACACATGACCGTTAGTGGAGAGAGGTATTTTTTTTTTATCGTTTAGACAACATTAACATTGGAGCCTTTTTGGTCCCGATAGAATAACATGAAATAAAATTGAATCTTTTCGAATAATAGAAGAATAGTTTGACTCTTTTTCTGTTACTATATGGTGGAATAAATTAAAATCGATTATTATGATCTAGCAAGCTTAATCACAAAATTAGTTTATGATGTGAGAATTGAGCAAAATGAGTCAAGAACGTACAAATAAAGTAAAATATTACATGTTCTTGGATCTTGTTTTAAGGTTTAATATGTAACCAAATGGGAAATTATGAATTACAAATGAAGTAAGACAATACATGTTCTTGGACCTTAATTTAAGGTACTATTTTGGGCTGTAACTGTACATGTGAAGAGAATTAAATTCCTGCAGGGAGATAAGTATAGTTAACCAATTCCCATACCAAAGCTGTTTCACTGTCAGTATGGAGCCTTCGATTTGGGTATTTAGTTACAATATTTTGAGATCCATTGAAAAATGACATGGTTAGTGGTACAAAAATGGATCGCATCGATTCATAATAAGTGGTGTTTTTTTAAAATTTATTTTGATTTAAAATAAATGGTAATCAAGAAAATGTTGATTTTTTTTTGGTTAATTCTATTACTCCCTCTGTCCACTTTTATTTGTCATGTTGCGCTTTTCGAAAGTTAATTTGACTAATTTTTAAAGTTAAATTAGATCACGTTAATTCGATATTTTTTTAAAAAAAATTAGATATTCAAAAACTATACGAAAAGTACTATAAGTTGCAATTTTTTGCATATCAATATGATGAAAATATACATCGTAAAATGTTGGTCAAAGTTCTTATTGTTTGACTCTAAAAAAAGAAACCATGACAATTAATTGTGGACGGAGGGAGTATTATTTAACTTAATAGAATTTTATATAAACAAGAAACCATTAAAAAACTACTGGTACTACTTTATTTTTCAAGACATTTGATTAAGTTATATGAAACGGAAGGAGAAATAATTTGTTTAATTTTGACAAGCATACACTACTATTTATCTATCTTTAATTATCTAGTTGAAAAAGTAAAAAAAAAAACTTTTATTTTTTAAACGTTAGATATTTTGATGAAATTTAATTATTCAAATGATTAACTAGCATTTGAGTCTAAATAAAGACCGGACGGATGCAACATACTAGGGGTGTACAAAATCAAACCAAATCGCAAATCGAGTCAAATCAGAAAAAAAATCTGACTAGTGATTTGGTTTGACTTGGTTTGGTATTGGAAAAAAAACTCGACTATATTTGAGTTGGTTTGGTTTTAACTAAAAAAACCAAATCGAGACCAAACCAACCTGACATTATATATGTAATTTTAAAATTTTATTTTATAAGTAAAAATATTTACTTTGATATAATTTTAAAATATTTCTTATACTATTTCATAATTTTTATCTTTTAATATATTATTTCAAGTTTAAAACTTAGAATTCGGAATGGTCCAATAAATATTATAGTTCATAGATGTTAATAATTATAATAAAACTTAAATCAAAATCAAATTAATACTAATGCAAAAAGAAAATCAATTCAACACTAAAAATGACAACAATATTGAATATTTGTTCTTTAGTTTTACATTGGTTTAGACAATTAAAGTACATAATCTAATTTTAATTTTCCTTAAAAATTTAGTAATGTAACTAATACTTATTAAACTTATTTTAGCATGAGTTAGTACTTTTAAATTGTGATCATTTTCATTATGACTTTGCAATATTTATTTTATATGATGATTTAATTATTATTTTTTATTGAATATTTTAGTGTCATCAGTACTCATCTCATATTTTGTGTTATTTTCTTAAGAAACACCTTAGATAATTGTATTTTGGTTGGACTAAAGAAATATTTGGAGCACAAGTTAATTATATGTTTGTATGCAAACTTTACCGAAAAATCCAAAAATCTGAAAAAATCCGAGGTTTATTAGTTTGTTTTGATTTATAAGTTTAAAAATTCGACACAATGGTTTGGTTTGGTATTTGAAAAACCCGAACCAACCCGAGGTTGAAAAACCCGAATTTTATTAGTTTGATTTGGTTTATAAATTAATTTTTTTACACAAATGATTTGGTTTAATATTTAAAAAACCCGAACCAACCCAATCACGTACACCCCTACAACATACCTTTCAACAAATTCAACCAAATCCAATATTTTATGGGGTATAAAGTCAAGAAATATCAACAAATTACTAAAAACACAAAAGCACAATAATAAGTAGAGAGGCCTTCAACAATCCCTCCGTGAAGATCTAACAAGGGGTTGAATTCAAACATATTCAAAATCGATCTGAACAATATATATGGATTCCCACCAATCCCTTTTTTCATTACTAATAAAATTTCCTTCATTGTTTTACTAAAAATGGAACGAAATATTTTGTTCCTTGGTTGAAAATATATGTCTTAAGCAATCGGAGAAGCACAATAATTAAATAATGTCTACAACGAATGTCTATATAGTTATAACATCATTTTGAATTTGGGTGATGGTAAATCAAAATCCCTTGTGAAAATTCATGCCCCCGAAACAATTTCCTTTTTCTTTTTTCACTTGATATTTAATATTCCTATTAAAGTCTAATTAAATTCAAATGATACTGTGATGTTCGCTTTCTAGCTATTTCACCGCGTTTTGGCTGTATTCAACATAAGGTAGCACCAATAATACAAATAAAGTAAACGCCATGATTGTCAATCTAATGAGACTATTGCCATGTGTGAGCTATGACTAAATAAATAAACAAACACACCGACATCACTAGACTTGATACTATAGTGTAGCCACTCAAGCAACACGTAAAGGGGCGGAGGTATAAGATCAGGTACATATTCGATCAAATTTAATAGTTTTTACTTAAATAGTACTATATTTTTATTACAAATTTGTTATATATATATATAAATATTAAATTTAGGACGCAATTACTATGATTGAGTTCCTTTTTATCCTCCTCTAAATGTACCATTTAGAAACATTTAACGTAAAAAAAGAACTAAAATGGTACATCTCCATTATTTTAGGAGTTAGGACAAGTGTCTTTCTTTCTCCCCCAACCCAACCCCAAGAGTTTAGGACCAGTGTGTATACTAAGTATTGCTAGCAAATGTGTGAAATTCTTTATTTTTTTCGTTCGATGTCTGGAGCCCGCATGGAAGCCTCAATTAAATTTAGATTGTGCACTGCAGAGCTTATTCGGCGGTGACGCACCCACAAGATTTTCTCCATATTTAAGGATTGAACTCGAAACTTTGATCAAGGGTGGAACAATTTCACTACTGCACGACAACCAATATTTGTACCGATGTGTGAAGTTCAAAAGTAGAGAGAAAAAACTTTCTTTATTGTATGTTAATTTTTTAATCGATAGTAAATGTAGAAAGCTAACCCTCATAACTGTTATCTACCTTCGTCACCTAACCTGCAATGTGGATAAGGAGATTAGAATTCAGTTTTTATGAGAAGGATCAATAGTATTTCACCTTTCTTTCGGTATGACTCGGACCATCAATCTAACGATTGATAGGAGTGCTTTATCACTTGAGCAATTCTTACTTGTCTAAAATTTACGAGTCTCCCCTTGTCTAATACATTTTAGATCTTCCTTCTATTCCCTCTGTTTCAATTTCAAATTTATGTACATAGTATTACTACTAAAATTACATTTTTTTTTATATTTATTATTTAGTATAGTAAATTTTAAATATTCTCATTTTACCTTTTAATGACAATTTCCTTTAGACATGACATGATATATTTAAAATAAAATAATTCAAAATATATTTGATATGTTATACTAATCCATATTACCTTTAGTTTTAAGTCACAAGTTTCAAAATATTCAAAATTATTTTGAAACGTACTCAACTGAATCAAGACACAGGAGTTTATTGGGACGGTGTTACTTGAATACCAAACATGTCAAACATTTTTAGTTCTAAACCGTAAGTAACATGGACCAAAATAACCAAATTTATAAGGTAGACATTGAAAAATTGCAAGAATCTTTGAAACGTGTTCAATTTTATCTAGGACTCTACAAGATATATTCTATTGCAGTTAGAATTCTTGAAAGCTATTATTTTTTCTTAAAAGATAAAATATTTTAGTTTCTTCGGATATCATTATTGTTTGATATTTTTTCCGTATATTTAAAATTTATTACAAACATATATCTATTCTTTGTCACATTTACGAGGCACATTTCGAATCTTGTAAAAATTTATGCGGCACATTTCAAATTTCGAAATTCAATAAAGAAGGGAGTATCATCTTTCTCTTACTTATTTATACAGAGCAGTTGTTTCTCTGTTTCCTTCTAATTTTGCTCTGCAACTCTCTGTTTCCACAATGTACAATCTCAAATGGAAAACTCCATTGCTGCTTTCTCTTTTAGCTATCTCAGCTATCGTCACTATCACATTCTTCACTTCTCTCTCAAAAAACTCTTCAGAAATAGCACACATTCATGTCCACAAAAACATTCAAATCGCGCATTCTCATTGTGAAGACGCACTTTACAAACAGCTCTGCGTCTCTACTCTCTCTTCAATCCCAGATCTCCCTCAAAAATCCATTTCTCAAATAATTTCTTCCACTATAAATGTCACAGTGGTAGAAGTCAAAGCTTCTGCAAAAAACTGCACTGATATTCGTGAGGATTTGCCTAAACTTGAGCCATACGAAAAACGTGCTCTCGAAGATTGTATTCAGCTTTTGGATAATACTATTATTGATCTTAAAAGTAGTTTGCTCGCTCTTTCTCCTAATAGATCTCTTTCGCAGAACTATAACGATTTGCAAACTCTTCTTAGTGCTGCAATGACGAATCAAGCAACTTGCCTCGACGGACTTGGTCGTAGTAAGAAGAATTTGAGACGGTTTGTTCAGCGTCGCCTGCATACAATTTCTCACCATGTGAGTAATTGTCTGGCAATGCTGAAGAAATTGAAGAAATCATCCTCGTCGTTGAAGACGAGGAAATCTCTGGAGATTTACCCGGAATATGGCGTTGTACATGACGGTTTCCCCAAATGGATTAAGAGGAGAGACAGAGCACTTTTACAAGCTCCGATTAATCAGACGAAGATCGATTTGGTTGTTGCTAAGGATGGTACTGGTAATTTTAGTACAATAAACGAAGCATTAAGTGCAGCTCCAAATTCCAGTAGAACGAGATTTGTGATTTACATTAAGGCGGGAGCGTATTTTGAATATGTTGAAGTAGTGAAAAAGCAGAGCATGATAATGTTCCTCGGAGATGGGATCGGAAAAACGTTGATAAAGGGAAATCGTAGCGTCGTTGATGGATGGACTACTTTCCGATCTGCTACCGTCGGTAAGTTGAAGTTTTAACTCTATATTGCTCGAACTCTTCAGAATACCATCAGCTTCGTGTCAAATTCTTCAAAAAGGATATAACACGGTTGCGAAGTGCACTATTAACATTAATTAGATTTATATATCTTCATTCTTTATTACTACTTGTTTGCTTTTTCAGGTGATTTGGTCAGTTAAAAACTGTTAAGAGTTAATTTTTTTACAAATATTCCATAACTTTAATCAGTATTTCTTCTAGAAGTATAATAGACCCTCTTTATCAATTTATATATAGCTTAACTTTTATAGAGGTACTAAACAAATTTTTAAAAGTGTAATAAATAAACTTCAAGTTTTATCTTTAGTATCTCCTCTATTTTAACATTTAAGTGTGAGTTGGTTTAATTTGAATCTTTTAATATTGTGACATAAAAAGTGCAATATGGAAATAATTCAAATAAATAGTGGATTCTCATTTTGACTTAAAGCCATGGGGGTCGCCAATCAGTTTGTGGTTGAGTAGTAAGTATTCCTTATCAAACATTTCAATTTTGAGTCTTCTTAAGTACGAAGTGTTTATCCCAAATATTGAACTTTTCAATGAAAATTCAAATTTAATTAAATTCGATTATCGAAATCGAATTTTAAAAAAACCATAGGGGTCCTCGTGAGTAGATGTACTCAAGATCTTGATGTTGACGCGTTCCCTGTAGTGTCACGTGTTCTACATAAATATATATACTACTAAATCTAATGGCTTCAAATCTCATTTTTGGATGTATTGGACAAAAAATATATTCCTTATATAGCTTCTCATAGCTTGTACTTCATGTCCAACTTATACGAATCACTTTTATTTTTAATAGTTATAAAAACTATAATATATTTTTATATTTAATAATAATTTAATTTTAAAATATTTTTTTTACCTTTAATAAATAATTTATAGTCACATAAATATTTATTATTTATTTTAAATTATAAATTTTAAAAATAAGTCTTTCTCACATAAATTGAAACGGACAATTTTTTTTTCTAGCAATAGTTTCAACTATGTATTAGTGTAGTAATTCATCCATCATCTTTAACTTTTACATTATCTACCTACACATGCATAATCATGTGATTACTTGCTGCTAACTTTAAATAATTCAATTAATTGTATAAATACTTTTATATCTAAAGTTTGTGCTCAAATTCAACTGATCAAGATATTCTCTTTGAAAAGGCAAATATATTTGAAAAACTTACATCTAAAAGTCATAGTAGACGATATTTTATAATCATTGAAAAAGTTGCCATAATTAAAGGTATGAAAATTTTGATTGATTATGTCGGTGGAAATTTTATAAATGGGAACACAAATTGCAGCATTGCAGTAGTAAGACATATATAGCTGTTATAGATATTTTAATACGTTGTCCACTTAGAAGTTTTCATATATTTTGAACGCCACAAAAAGTTTGTTAACTTTTCGTGGCGTCCAAAATGTGAGGACCTTGGACGGTATACAGAGGCAGAGCTAGCATTCTGATTACGAGTTTGAAAGACTATGTATTTAGTAGAAATTAAAACTCTATCATTGTTACTGCAGCTGTTGTGGGAAATGGATTTTTAGCAAAGGGCATTACATTTGAAAACTATGCTGGACCAAGCAAGCATCAAGCAGTTGCTGTTAGAAGTGGCTCAGATTTCTCTGCTTTCTACCAATGCAGCTTTGTAGCATATCAAGACACTCTCTACGTCCATTCCCTTCGACAATTCTATCGCGATTGTGACGTTTATGGTACTGTTGACTTCATATTTGGTAACGCAGCAGTCGTGTTACAAAATTGCAACTTATATGCTCGTAAACCAAACGACAACCAAAAGAACATATTCACAGCACAAGGAAGAGAAGATCCTAATCAGAACACTGGGATTTCAATTTTGAGTGGTAAAATTGCCTCTGCTGCTGATCTAATTCCAGTGGAATCGACGTTCAAAAATTACTTAGGACGGCCTTGGAAAGAATATTCCAGGACGGTTTTTATGCTAACGCATATTGGTAGCTTGATTGATCCTGCTGGATTCTTAGAATGGAATGGTAGTTTCGCGTTGAGTACGCTTTATTATGGAGAGTATATGAACAGAGGACCGGGTTCTAATACGAGTGCTAGAGTGAAATGGCCTGGTTATAGGGTTATTAACAATTCTGCTGAGGCTAGTTTGTTTACCGTGGGGAATTTCATTGAAGGAAAAGAATGGCTACCAGATACTGGATTTCCATTTTATGTTAACTTAACTGCCTCTTAATTGTTTGGATTAGAATTCAAATCAAGATTGTAGCTTGTAATTCTTGAGGAAGTTAATGTTATTTGTATTACTACTTATTAAGTTATTATTATTACTAGTATATGATAAAGTTGGGTTGAAATTCAATATGTTTACTTACCTGACATAAATTTGGTCATGATTTCATTTACCTTACTCCTTTTGTACATGTCTTTCCAAAACAGTCTATCTACTTCCACGAGTAGGTGGTAAGGTCTGCGTACATTCTACTCTACCCAAATTTTACTTGTGAAATTTCACAGAGTATGTTATTGTTGTTGTTTGATCTATGTCTTTTTCTACGTGCATATAAGTATGTGTAAATGTAGCACGGTGGGACAGGACAAACCTTAATCGGCTTACTCTACCCCGTTTAGAATTTAATGTCTATGATTTTGCTCTGTTCCGTCCTGCCCGGCCGAGCCTTGCCTCATCTTGCTCCATTCAAGTTTACTTAATTTTTTTCTCTTTATTCTTCATGTTACAGTATTTCTTATGGACAAAACGTGTAAATTTTCACCATTTGAAAAAATTACGAAAATCCCTACTTTCCTATTCTTGGATACATCACTTTACGCGATATATCGGTTGGATGCATCACTTTACGAGATGTATCGGGACGTTGAGTGATGTATTCAAAATCGAGACACAATGTATCGGGACATTGAATGATGTACTCAAAATTGAGACGCGACGTATCGGAACATTTTGGAATGTATCCAGATTCCACTAAATTTAAGGGATTTTTGTAATTTGGAAAAGAGTAAGGATAAGATGTAACTAGCTCTTAACACTATGAAATTAGTGTAAAGTTCCCTATTTATTTTAGTTAAAGTTTATCGAAATGATATTACTCTCTCCAAAATGTGCTTCACAAAAGACACTTGCATTGGGTGTGTGAAAAATGTGTTTGTGAAAAATATGTCGTTTTACAACATGAAGTTACATGATGTTCACTACTACTAACAAGGATGGAGAAATATTAACCTTTCACTTTTTAGTAAATACTTTCCTAGTTTCTTAAGGATAGTTTGATAGACTGAAATATGAATATAAAGTGAGTGACATAACTGAATCGAGTCTCATCCCTTCGATTCCTCATTGCATATACTTCAACGAGAAAGGAAAAAGAGCTTTGTTATGTGCAAGATTGTATTGGGCAAAGAATATTTTGCTATGACTTTGTCTACCAAAATCTATCATACGAATTTGAGAGTCAAATAATGAATAATCATCCAACATGATTCAAAAATACATACTCTAAATCAGCTTAATTTCAAATCATATTCAAACGCGGCTTCTTATCTCCCTAAAACTTGAAATATTTTTCACATTATTAGTTCAAAATCAAGTTAAAACTCAAAACTTAAAACTAAAGAAAAATGATAATGTAAGTTTTTGATTGGATAGAAGATTGAATGTATAAGAAGAGTGTCATATGCGGCATAATGTAAGCATAAAACAAGCCAATTAGGTCCCCACACTCAACTCTCAAACAGACAACATCACCATTCTCCCATCCCCTTTTTTAATTTCTCAACCACTCTCGTCCATCAAGCGCGTGATCATCAAAACCAGCTGCTTAGTGCCACGTTTCAATTTGTGGGTCCCATCATACGGTCCTCTAAATTAAATTAAGAAGAAAAAAAAAAAGAAAAGAGAAAAATAAAGTGTAATCTCATTTCTAATTGTTGCCTTCTATTCAACACCAACACAAAAGTGTGTGTCAATTGACATCTCGACATTTACATTAATTCCATATATAGATATTCATATCCATCCGTCTCAAAATAAATATTGTTTGAAAATATAAGGAGGGTAAAAAGTAAAACAATATTTTTAATTATATATTCACATTTACACGTATTTTTCTAATAGTGGTCAATGAAGAAATATTTAAACTCTTCAATTCATTGTATTTGTCATGTTTTGTTTGACATACTTTTTAGGAAAAATATTAATTAAAGGATAATTTTGACCAATTTGATCGATTATCCTTATTGTTTACTATTCTTTATTTGATGTTTTTCTCTTTAAGCCATATTAATAGTTTTCTATATTATTTATAACTAAGGATAAAGAGGAAAACAAGTAATTAATTATATCTTTAACTTTTTAAAATTATTATTATTTGGACCATCTACTTTTAATAAGAATGTAAGCGGAATATATCGGTGAAAGTAAAAAACAATGATAATATAGTAAATTGTACTTTATCTATACTTAATATATTTTAGCAGATACAAAATGATTAATGCAACACCTATTTTGAAACGAAAAACATAATACTTAACTAACGATAAACATATTTTTACATATTAAAATCACTTAAAAATATTTATAACTAATTTTAGAAGCATTAATGATTGGTAAACTTAAAAAATAATTAAAACTAAAAGAATTGGGATATCTTTTTATATATCATGTGAAAAATAATTTTCTAATTCTTTTTTATATTAAATGAAATAGATAATCAGGGGAGAGATCAGAATATAAATAACAAGCACATGAATTTAATTTAGTGTTAGATAAAATAGAATTTCAGTTATAGTATGTACAATGCTGCCAAACGAGGCGCGAAAATAACAGGTTTAAAGTTACCATTAGTTTCGATTTCAAAATTCTGTTATTACTACGCGTGCCATAAATGTTTATCACCCTTCGTTGTCACTTATCGTCTTTCTTAATCAGCTCTTGAGCCTCCCTGCGCAGATAAATTTGAATAAAATGATTAACTTTAGCTTAAATTTTATATTTGTTTCAGTTCAGTAAATACATGTAAATTATTAGGGAGATCGCATTGACTAAAAAAGCAACAAACTAAAATCTGATACTCTCTCTGTCCTTATTTAGTTGTCAACTTTAGAAATGACAAATATATTAAGATAACAATAATTAGCATAGTGAAATTAGAATTTTACCGTTGTAGTATAATTTATAATTCCAAAATAAATTCACTCAAGATAACTAATCAATGATGGGAAGTTAATAAGTTTATTTACTTTATTTATGATAACTTTATTTAAATAAGGGTATAATAGAAAAAAATTTGTTGTCCTTTCTTGATTTGTCAAAATGGACAAGTAAATAGGGACAACTAAAAGAGAAAATATGGACAACTAAATAGGGACGGAGGGAGTATCAATAAACTTCAAATTTTCATTTCATATGTACAATAATTGAGCTAAAAGTCAATATACGAATTCAACTGAACTCGATGATTTAAATTCAAACTTTATATTTCTATTATATATATTTTAACTAATTCAGATCGAAGCTACTAACATGATATATACTACTTAAAAATTTAAAATTCTGAATTCGAAGCTACAGTTGTATACACATTAGTATAAAGAGACATCCACGCACTTCGATAATGTGTATGTGTGTGTATATATAGCCACTTCATGTCATCCTGGCCATTTATAATAATATATAAATTAATGCAGCTACACTTTTTTTTTCCGATTTTTATTTGCCTTTGCCACCACTATCCCCACAATCTCATTTCATTCCTCTCTCATCTTCCTTACACTTTTTCCTTTTCCAACCTCTTCCTACCTTTTCCATTCAACAAAAATCGCCGTCATGCCTGAAAAAGAGTGGATTCAATCGGCAATCATGGATGACTCTGTCGTTGCTGAATTACTTTTGCGTCTCAGCCATGCCAATCCATTTCCATCTCCGATTCCGGCTCCGTTTCCGGCAAAGTCGAAGAGGGCAGGTTCACCGCTTGAGTGGTCTGTGCGTCGGAGCAGGTCTAAACCAGTTTCTGTTAATGCTAAGAAGGCGGCTCCACGTGCTAGTCCTACTACTCCTTTGTCATGGAGTGGCGCCACATCTGTTAGTTGTGGAGGTGGTAGTGGTGGCGCCGTTGATGGTGGCTGTGAAGAGTCTAGCGGATCTCCTCATCCGCTATACAAAACTCCAAGCAGCACGAGATCTAAGGTTTGGATGTTTGTTCCTCTTCTTCTTCTTCTCTCTCTCTCACTCGATGTGCGTGCTTTTCGTGTACGATTA
>NW_026036657.1:0-1895 GCF_019186545.1 Solanum stenotomum
TTAACTCTCAAATATAAAAAGTAACATAAGTTATTAAAAACTTTAATAAAAAGTACTATAATTTATAATAAATAATAACTTAAAATATCTACAAGACAACAAAAAAAAAAGACTAATTTTTGTACTGCTTGTGTCACATAAATTAGGATTGGGATGATTTTAAAATTTTAATTTTGGTTATACATTATAAAATAGCCGAAAAATTGAATGATATAATTTTTTAAAAAATAACCGAATGAATCGTCCTATCGATAACCTAATGTTACTTCTACTCTGTTTATTTTACTTAAATTTAGAAAGATATGTTTCATTTCTACCCTCAATCTTATCGCTACATTTATTTGCTATTTGAAATTGAAATTAAAAAGACAAATGGCAAATAAATTTTTATATTAGCTCACTTATGAGCAAAATATATTATAACAATCTTTACTAATTTTATAACAATACATAAACTATACTCTCTCCGTCCCATATTAAGATGGGCACTTCCAACTTTACACGGTGATTAAGAAATCATTAATGCATTGGAAGACTTCACCATTTTGCCCTTTGTTTATATCAATGCACATTGAAATGAGTTACAAAAAATACACATACAATATAGGAATGGTCATTTTAATTGTAGGGGTAAAATGAAAAAGAATTAATTAATTCTATCCTAATTTAATAAGTGCTCAAATAATATGAAAAATATTTTTTTATTAAGATTCTCATCTAATATGGGATGGAGAGAGTAACAATATAACTTTATTAATGTTGGGCCCGGGCAGCGCCCGGGCTTTCTTTACTAGTATATATATATATATACAATTTAACTACACATCAATAGAAGTTTTAAAGAAGACTCTACTACATGTCCATTATGATAAAGAAGACTCCACTACATGCCATTATGATAAAGAAGACTCCACTATGACAACTCCACTATCACAAGAAGACAAAGAAGGACACTCAATTTCAAAAAAGGTTTCACAAAGCCATGTGACGATGGGGCCCAAAGAGCACCCGGCAGGTGAAGAAAGTTTTTAGAAGTTGAAATCCGAATTTCAAATCCGGAGGGACTTGTATAAATAGAACCTTGTTGTAAGAAGAGAGGTAGAGCGAAGTGCAAGAAGAGCATCGAGTAAAGAAGTTTGTAAGATTGTAAGGATTTATAGTTTACATATTCCCCTTCCCTTTCAAAAAAAAAAAAAAAACAAAGAGTGAGTAAGTGTGTACAAAGTGTGTGAGTGGTTTAATTTTCAAGTAGCTGCAAGGTCACTCGGGGACTCCTGAAAGGGAAACCTCATTCCGGCCATTATCATGTAAGTAGTTATTAGTTTTCTAGATCTTCGTAACTTTCTCCCTATATCATGTAGATATTATTATAATTATTTACTATTTCTATAAATATAATGTTTATATAATGTTTATTTATAAATTACTCTTAGTAAATGGTTAGTTCCTTATCTTCTTAGTAACCCCGATGGATTAGCCTGTAAATTCCTAAGGAAGTTGAAAGTCCGCCATGGTTTTTCTAATATTTCTAGATATAGACTTAATGCCTCTTTTATCTTAAGCCAATCGGCTTTAGTCTGTAATTCTCTATATAGATACCAATAATATAATCTTAATTAGTTAGCAAAAGGGTGTTTTTTCATATATTATCCTAAACAGTGTTCCCAAAAACCTTCTCGCTCTGATACCAGTAAAAATACGTTTAAATATAAATAATAATAAACTCAAGTAATCAAATTGTTTGTAAATTATAATGGCCGCGTTTGTAAAATATGTTGTAAAATCCTACTGATCAGTACTCCCTCTTCCTACTCCGTTATCTTGTTTAGTAGCGATTTGTTAAGTTTAATTTAATAAATTTATATATATATATATATATGTATACATATATATGT
>NW_026036658.1:0-1056 GCF_019186545.1 Solanum stenotomum
TATCAACATTCTCATCAAAATGTTTTTTCTATAAATTACATGTTACTTACAAAATTCAGGTTCTATATTCATCTCTAATGCAATTTTCTTAGCCGAAATCATAGCTTTGAATAAAAGAGAAGTAAGATTAGAAAAGAGAAAGTGAGAAGAAATAGAAGAGAGGAAGATGGGAGGATAGAATATATAAAAATAAAATTAGAAAAGTATAAGGTAAAAAAAGAAGATAACTTTTAGATTAAAAAAAGGTACACAACTTTTTATTGGAAAGGTCAAAAATAATTGTTGTATCTATCACTTCATTAATGCCATTTGCATTTGTTGTCTTAATTCTAATTTTTTATTTTTTTTAGTTTAATCCTACCTAATTAAAAAAAAATGAGGCCCCTAAAATTGGGGGCTTAAGGCGAAGAATTTTTTTTTTAAGCCTTACCAGCCGCCCCTGCTCCTGCCTGCGGTTGAGCCATAAGAAGAATTATTTTCTATGATATAAAAGTCTTAATTTAGTAAATATTTCTGAATGTACAGATCACAACCAAAAATATTTTGAAAAAGGTAAATTCTACAGAGAAAGCAAAAACTCACTAAATGACTATTTTATCTTTTAAGAGAAACATCAAACAATTAAAAACAGAGAGGTGAAACATTTGGTAGCACGTGCAGTAATATATATATAAAGATTTGCAAAGTGTAAAAGTCACGTGCATAATAATCTACTTATTTTGTAAAAGGGAGAATAACCTCTTCATCCTGTAAGAGAAGCGTTTGATATTTCTTGACTTTATCTTTGGTGTCTCAGGGCGGATTCTTGTCTATAACTTACATTTTGCATATCCACGGGGGCGATTTTATGTATTAATTTTGGGTCATTCGAACCCGTGGTCATCCGACTAAACTCGATATATTACTTCTATAATTATTAAAGAATATATTAAATTAAAGCTTGTTGAACCCGTTCTCAAAATGGCTGGATGGTTCACTGGTATCATTGCAAGATTTCAACTCACAGGTCGCAGGTTCGATCCCAGGCTGCCCCAATTCGCTCCAATGTATTTTTAT
>NW_026036659.1:0-3615 GCF_019186545.1 Solanum stenotomum
TAATTAGATGAAATAAAAATACCCACCTCCGGATGTCACTTTAATTAATAGTAATTTGAAGAAATAAAAATACCGACCTCATGAGGTCGGTATTTTAATTACATACTACCGACATTCGGAAGTCGGAATTATAAAATATTTAATTGAGAAAAAATTCCGACCTCCTGAGGTCGGAATTTTTAATGAATTACAATAAAAACCGACCTCTTGATGTCGGTATTATTTTCTCAATTAAGTATAAAATATACCGACCTCATGAGGTCGGTATTTTTATTGTAATTCATTTTTTCCGGGAAGAATTCCGACCTTCGGAGGTCGGAATTTGGTTTTCCCTCTTTATTTTGAATAAAAACCGACTAGTTGTAAATTCCGACCTCCGGAGGTCGGAAATTACCGACCTCCATTTGAGGTCGGAAATTTTTAGGTCGGTATTCACTGTTTTTTTAGTAGTGAATGAGAAGTCTAGAGAATAACAAAGGACAAGAACCGGTGATAGTGACTTTTCACATTCTAAATCTGGAGGACATGGATGTCCTCATTTTTGGTAAAAGTTATTCAGTCAAGGTTCTTCTAATGTCCCGATCCCAAAGTTCAACAATGATAGGGTGTCTAACCGTAAGCCTCAAAGAGATGGGGGTAATGGATTTTCTATTCCTACTTGCAAAAAATATGGCAAAAGTCATCTAGGAAAGTGCATAGCTAGTACGAATATTTTCTATGATTGTGGGAAGAGTGGACACAAGGTGAGAAAGTGCCCTTTGATCGCTATCAAGGGAAGACATGGTAGACAAGCTTAGCTTAGTGGTTTCAATTCAAGTGCTCCTCGTCAGAACAAGTTCTATGCCTTTTAAACTCAACATGATCATGAGGGTTCTCCAGATATTGTGACCAGTTTGTTGAAAGTATATCGTCTTGATGTATATGCTTTACTTGATTTGATTGACACATTGTATTTTGTAACTCCTTATGTGGCAATGAGATTCGATGTCTGCCCTAATATTCTTTTAGAATCTTTTTTAGTCGCTACACTTGTTGGTGATTCTATTGTTGCTAAACGAGTCTATAGAAATTACCCTATTTCTTTTTCTCATAGAGTCACCCATGTTGATTTGGTAGAGCTTGATATGATATAATTTGATGTCATTCTTAGGATGGATTGACTTCATTATTATTATGCATCCATAGATTGTAGGACCTGATTGGTCACATTCCAAGTTTCGAACAAACTTATCTTAAAATTGAAAGGGAGAATTTAGCGCCTAAGGGTCAGTTCATGTCTGACCTAAAGGCTAGAAAAATGATTTCTAAAGGTTCATCTATCATCTAGTTCGGGCTAGAAATATGAATTCCAAAAGCCCCACTGTTGAGTCAGTTCCAATTGTAAATGAGTTTTTGTAAGTGTTTCCCGATGATCTTCCTTGTATTCCTTTCAAAAGGGAAATAGACTTCCGTATTGACATACTCCCAGATATGCATCCTATATCTATTACTCTAGCAGAACTTAAGGAATTAAAAGATCAATTGAAAGTTTTGTTGGATAAGGGTTTTATTAGATCGAGTATCTCTGTATGGTTCTCCAGTGTTGTTTGGTCGAAAGAAGGATGATTCACTTCGAATGTGTATCAACTATCGACAATTGAATAAAGTCACTATAAAGAATAAATATCATATTTCAAGGATTGATGACTTGTTTTTATCAACTCCAAAGAGCGAGTTTCTTCTCAAAGATTAATCTTCGATCGGGGTATCACCAATTTAGGGTAAAGGAAAGTGACATTCCAAAGATGACTTTTTGAACTCGGTATGATTACTATAAATTTTTGGTGATGTCGTTTGGTTTGAATAATGTCCCGGCTTCTTTCACAGACTTAATGAATAGAGTGTTCACACAATATCTTGACATATTCATGATTATATTTATTGATGGTATTTTGGTTTACTCACGACTTGAGAATGAGAGTGTTGAGCATTTAAGGATAGTCTTACAAATCCTCAAGGATCGTCAATTGTTTGCTAAGTTTAGCAAATGTGATTTTTGATTGAGATCTGTTATTTTTCTTGGCCATATTATCTCTGGTGACGGTATTCAAGTGGGATCCTAAGAAGATCTAGGCAGTTAAAAATTGGGTTAGACCTTTGTCTGCTTCAGATATGGAAAGTTTCTTGGGTTTGACCGGTGACTATAGAAGGTTTTTGGAAGGATTTTCATCTATTCTTTGACTTTGGCAATGTTGACTTAAAAGAAGGTGAAATTTCTATGGTAAGAAGCTTATGAGAAGAGTTTTCAAGAATAGAAGGATAGTTTCACTTCATCTACTATATTGACATTACTGGAAGGATCGAATGATTTTGTAGTATATTGTGATGCTTCACAAATTGGTCTTGGTTGTGTTTTGATGTAACATGAGAAAGTCATCACTTTTGCTCTAAGGCAATTGAAGGTGCATGAAAATTTATCTAACCCATGACTTGGAGTTAGCAGCAGTGGATTTTGCTTTTAATATTTGGAGACATTACTTATATGGTGTTCATGTAGATATATTCACCAACCATATAAGAGCTTGAAATATGTGTTCACCTAAAAAGACTTGAATCTTCGCCAAAGGAGATCACTTGAGTTATTGAAAGACTATGACATGAGTGTCCTTTATCATCTGGGTAAGGCGATGGTGATAGTCGAAGCTCTTAATTGACTATTGATGGGTAGTGTTGCTCATGTTTAGGATGGTAAGAAAGAGCTAGTTCGTGATGTTCATAGGTTGGACCGATTGGATGTTCGCTTGGTTGATTCCAATGAAGGTGTTGTGATTGTTCAAAATGGTTCAGAATCATCTCTTGTTTTGGATGTGAAAGCTAAGTAAAATCTTGATCTGATCATGGTTGAGTTAAACAAGTCAGTTTTCGAAAAAACCATTGAGGCTTTCTTCCAAGGGGAAGATGGTGTTGTTTGTTACCAAGGTTGATTATATGTTCCCAACATTATGGATATTCTATTCACCCGGGAGCCACCAAGATGTATTGCAATTTGTGAGAGGTCTATTGGTGGAATGAGATGAAGAAAGATATCGCAAAATTTATGGCTAAGTGTCCCAATTGTCAACAAGTGAAAGTTGAGCATTAGAAATTGGGTGGCTTGGCTCAAGACATTAGCATTCCTACATGGAAGTGGAAAGATTTGAATATAGATGAAATGACCCAAAAGGTTCTTAAAAATGTGCTTCGGAAGTTACCGGAAACTTGTTTAGCTATATCAAAAAAAATCCATTTCATTTTTCGAAAATCCGACTTCATATTCTTGTTTAGGGGGTCAAATTGAGTGGGAAATGGGTCTAACCCAAATTTTATATCAACTGTATCAAAATCCGAAATTTCAAAGTGAAGCCTTTTTCGAGGGTCTATTTTGGAGGTTCATATCTCCTAGAACACAAATAATTGGGTGGCCCATAACATATCCATGGAAAGCCCTTTGAGTTAGCTACCTAACGCACTTCGTTTCACCTCATTCGGAGTTCGGACGAAGAAGTTATGCCCATTTTTGTAAAATCTGTCCGGCAGGAAATGCAAATTTCCAGTGACCGAAATTATTATTCACCCGCCTCATTTTTTTTTTAATTG
>NW_026036660.1:0-237 GCF_019186545.1 Solanum stenotomum
TTTTGTTTTTTTGGTGTAAACAGAATCTCGTAGGGGATATAGTAGACTTAGTTGATTTTAAAGGAAACTTGTGAAGTATACCCATGGGTGGGATGTAAGTTTCCAATTCATCATTTTTTGGATGATGACTTTTTTGGTGTGAATACAAAGTTACCTTGTCTCAAAAAAAAGTTGGGTTGTTTGAATAAGGAAATGCCCAATCCAGATTGTTGAAGGGTAGTTTGGTCTTTTCCTTAC
>NW_026036661.1:0-443 GCF_019186545.1 Solanum stenotomum
AATAAGCAATACTAAGTCAAAGGTATATTAAATTTACCATGTTATCTAAATTTGGTTCTCTCCTTGATTCAATTAGTTGTCTTACTTCCCTTCTAAGTCACTTTAAAAAAGAACGTCACTTTCCATATTTAGTAGTAATTCTTTTAACTCCAATATCCCACATTGAATGTTTAGACCACAAGATTCAAAGGATATTTTTGTACATTATACATCTTTAGTTTAAGAGTACAAGATTCTAAAGTCTCCCTTATTTTCTTAAACATTGCATGTGCCCAATTGTAATGACCCTCTTGGTCATTTCTGTGTCTTGCCTTCTGTGTGTCATTTAGAGCGTTCTATAGCGACCCCAAGTCATTTATGACTTGCTGGGACTGACAGTTCGGTCACCTGGTCGTTCGTTTGGTCTTGGTGCGAGCTTTTGTGTTTTGGAGCTTATGAACCTT
>NW_026036662.1:0-2648 GCF_019186545.1 Solanum stenotomum
GCTTTCTCCAAATTTTGCTATCTTAGATTCTAATGCTAAGACTGTGACCTTGGCCAAGCCTGGGATAGATTCACTAGTGTGGGAGGGTGACTATATTCCCGCCCCAGTTCGTATTATCTCTTGTCTTTGTGCTAAGAGGTTGGTGAGTAAGGGTTGTTTAGCCTTCTTGGCACATCTCAGGGATGATACTTCCAAAGTGCCTACAATCGAGTTTTTTTTGATAGTTCGTGAGTTTACAGATGTTTTTCCTTCCGACCTACCTGGTATGCCACCAGATAGAGATATTGATTTTTGTATTGACTTGGAGCCGGGGACTCGCCCCATTTCCATTCCACCTTATAGAATGGCCCCAGCTGAGTTAAGGGAGTTAAAGGCCCAACTTCAAGAATGTTTAGGTAAAGGTTTTATTAGACCGAGTACATCTCATTGGGGTGCTCCAGTTTTATTTGTGAAGAAGAAGGATGGTAGTTTTCGGATATGCATAGACTACAGGCAGCTGAATAAGGTAACTATTTAGAACAAGTACCCCATTCCTCGCATTGATGACTTGTTCGATCAGTTACAGGGTGCTTGCGTCTTCTCTAAAATTGATTTGAGGTTCGGTTATCATCAATTGAAAATGCGGGCAACGGACGTGCCAAGGACTGTTTTTCGAACCAGGTATGGGCATTATGAATTCTTAGTAATGTCCTTTGGGCTTACGAATGCCCCTGCTGCTTTCATGAGCCTAATGAACGGAATTTTTAAGCCATATTTAGACCTCTTTGTTAGTGTATTCATTGATGATATCCTGATATACTCAAAGAGCAGGAGGGAACACGAGGAGCATTTGAGAATTGTATTGGGGTTGTTGAGGGAGAAAAAGCTTTATGCCAAATTCTCCAAGTGTGAGTTTTGGCTCGATTCAGTGTCCTTCTTGGGGCACGTGGTTTCTAAGGATGGAGTGATGGTGGATCCCTTTAAGATTGAATCAGTGAAGAGTTGGGTAAGGCCTACTAATGTTTCAGAGGTAATGAGCTTTGTTGGTTTAGCTAGCTACTACCGCCGATTCGTACAGGGATTCTCTTCCATTGCTTCCCAGTTGACCAATTTGACCAAGCAGAATGTTCCATTTGTATTGTCGAATGAGTGTGAAGAAAGCTTCCTGAAACTCAAGACCTTGTTGACTACTGCACCGATTCTTGCCTTGCCCGTGGAAGGTAAAAATTTCATTGTTTATTGTGATGCATCTTATTCTGGTTTGGGTGCAGTGCTAATGCAGGAGAGGAATGTAATTGCCTATGCTTCAAGGCAATTGAAAGTGCATGAACGTAACTATCCAACCCATGATTTGGAGTTGGCTGCAGTTGTATTTGCATTAAAGCAGTGGAGACATTATCTATATGGGGTCAAGTGTGAAGTGTATACAGATCATCGCAGTTTACAATATGTGTTCACCCAGAAGGATTTGAATTTGAGGCAGAGGAGGTGGATGGAGTTATTGAAAGACTATGATATTACTATTTTATATCACCCGGGAAAGGCTAATGTTGTGGCAGATGCCCTAAGTAAAAAAGCATGGAGCATGGGTAGTTTAGCCCACTTACAGGTTTCTAGACGCCCATTGGCTAGAGAGGTGCAAACTTTGGCTAATGACTTTATGAGGTTGGAAATACTTGAAAAGGGAGGATTCTTGGCCTGTGTGGAGGCAAGATCTTCTTTTCTTGACAAGATTAAGGGAAAGCAGTTTGAGGATGAGAAGTTGAGTCGAATTCGAGATATGGTGTTGCGGGGAGAGGCTAAGGAGGTTGTGATTGATGAGGAAGGCGTCTTGAGAATTAAGGGGCGGGTGTATGTGTCCCGTGTTGATGACTTGACTCATACTATTCTTGCAGAGGCTCATAGTTCGAGGTATTCTATACATCCTGGTGCAACCAAGATGTATAGTGATCTGAGACAACATTATTGGTGGAGTAGAATGAAGCGTGACATTGNTTTTGTTGCCCAATGTCCGAATTGTCAGCAGGTAAAGTATGAACATCAGAGGCCTCGAGGGACACTTCAGAGAATGCCCATTCCAAAATGGAAATGTGAAAGAATTGCAATGGATTTTGTGGTTGGTCTTCCAAAGACATTGGGTAAGTTTGATTCTATTTGGGTAATTGTTGACAGGTTAACTAAGTCTGCTCACTTCGTTCCGGTCAAGATGACTTACAATGCAGAGAAGTTAGCCAAACTCTATATCCGTAAGATTGTTCGATTGCATGGAGTTCCAATTTCCATCATATCAGATAGAGGTACGCAATTTACTTCTAACTTTTGGAGGACCTTGCATGCTAAATTAGGTACTAGATTGGATCTTAGTACCGCATTTCACCCTCAGACCGATGGACAGTCTAAGCGAACAATTCAAGTGTTGGAGGATATGATTCGTGCGTGCGTGATAGATTTTGGTGGTCATTGGGATCAATTCTTACCTTTAGCAGAGTTTTCGTAAAACAATAGCTACCACTCGAGTATTAATATGGCCCCATTTGAGGCATTGTATGGGAGGAGATGTAGGTCTCCCATTGGCTGGTTTGATTCATTTGAGGTGAGGCCTTGGGGTACCGATCTCTTGAGGGAATCATTAGAGAAAGTTAAATTCATTCAGGAGAAGCTTTTAGCAG
>NW_026036663.1:0-3201 GCF_019186545.1 Solanum stenotomum
CACCAAAAGACATCCCGTAGATCACGGTGCATCTTAGTGGCACCTAGATGAAAGGAATACCTGTTGTTATGAGATTCGGTAAGGATCTGTTGCCTTAACTCACCCATACTAAGTACACATAAGTGACCCTGGTAACGAAGCACACCATCTCCCCCTTCAAAGCTCAACTTTCTGTTGATGAACCGCACCTTTCAACTGAAGCACTATGGGATCATTATCTTGTTTTTCTTTAACCTCCGCTACCAATGAAGATTATGACACATTTTGAACTATCGCACCATCATCTGATATGTTCGTAAGGAAAACTCCTAAGAGAGCAAGCCGGTGAACAACTCTAGTTAACTCTTTCGTGTATTCCTCAACATGTGCTACCCTACCCATAGACACTCTGTTGAGAGCATCCGCTACCACATTTCCCTTTCCATGATGGTAAAGCACATTCATGTCATAATCTTATAAGAATTCAAGCCACCTCCTCTGATGAAGATTCAAATCTTTCTGGATGAACACATACCAGAGGCTATTATGGTTTGTGAACACATCCATGTGAACACCATACAAGTAATGTCTCCAGATCTCTAGGGCAAATACTACTGCCGCAAGTTCAAGGTCATATGTTGGGTAGTTTTTCTCATGGACCTTAAGTTGTCCAGAAGCATACACTATAACCTTACCTCGCTAAATCAACACACAGCCTAAGACGACCGTGGATGCATCACAATAAATCACATAGCCGTCTGAACCATCTGGTAGAGTCAAGATGGGAGCTGTAGTCAACCTAGTCTTCAGTTCTGAGAAGCTTTCTTACACTCATCTGACCAATGCAACTTGACCTTATCTGAGTCAACTTGGTCAATGGGGAAGATATGCATGAAAATCCTTCAACGAATATCCTGTAATAACTAGTCAAACCCAAGAAACTTCTGATATATGTTGGAGAGGTGGGTCTGGGCCATTGTTTCACTGCCTCTATTTCTGAGAAACCACTCGAATTCCTTCACTAGATACCATGTGACTTTGTTCAACAGGCGATAGTCAATGCACATTCAGAGAGAACCCTCTTTCTTTTTTACGAACAACACCAGAACACCTCATGGAAAGATACTAAGTCTGTTGAACTCTCCATACGAAATTGGGGGAGTAAGGTGAAGTTTCACCATTTCTTGGACACATTTTAGGAATTTAGGAGAAATTTTACGGTAATTAGGTGATTTTCTCAATTTTTCATGTGTTGGCCCATAAATATTTTGTTGATATGTCTTTCGATCGACTTTTCTTGCAAACTCTTTATGGAACCCTCCGTAGGGAGTTGGAAGAACAGTATGTGAAGCCTCACCATTTTGGACACATTTTGGGCATTTCGGAGCCATTATGCGATTTTCTCAATTTTTCGTGTGTTCGCCCATGAAAATTTTGGTGATATGGCTTTCAATCACCTTTTATGAAAAACCTTTATGGAACTCTCTATAGGGAGTTAGGGGAGCAGTACGTGGAGCCTCACCATTTTTTGACACATTTTGAGCATTTAGAAGCCATTTGAATGAGAAGCACACCATATGAATTAATATCTCATGGTCACTTAACTTTGAATAGTTCACTTAAAAAGTCACTCAATTTTGGATAGTTTACTTAGAAAGTCATTCAACTTTGTTTTATAACTCAAAAGTCACTCAACTATTGATATTTCACTTAAAAGTAACTCAACTATTGATAATTTATTTACAAAGTTATCAACGTAAATAAACTAACTTTTTTAAAAATAATAAGATGATAGCTTAATTATTTTATTAAATTTTGTTAAATATAATTTTTATTTTTAAACATATTTTTAAGAAAAAAGTAATAAAAGATTGCAATTGTGTGTTCTTTCCATTATTTATTAATTACCTTTGATCAATTCCAACCTCCTCCTTTTTATTTAGATAATTTTTCAACATATTTAATTATAGTAAGACAATTGCTAGATAAAGTTGTTTTTTTTATTGCTACGATATGTTTTTCATAAAAAATATAATTAAATAATTGAAGCGGATCAGTAAGATAATTAAAATATATATCTTTTTATTTCTCAAAAAGTAGTTTAAAATAAAAATTAGATTTCTACAAAAAAAAAAAAGTGTAACTTTTAAAGTAAAATATCAATAGTTGAGTGATTTTCTAAGTGAAATACTAGGGGTGTCAAATGGGCATGCTGAGTTGAAATAGAAATTGGGTTGGGTTATGACCCACCCATATTCACTTTGAGCTCCAATGGNTTTTATTTCTCAAAAAGTAGTTTAAAATAAAAATTAGATTTCTACAAAAAAAAAATTGTGTAACTTTTAAAGTAAAATATCAATAGTTGAGTGATTTTCTAAGTGAAATACTAGGGGTGTCAAATGGGCATGCTGAGTTGAAATAGAAATTGGGTTGGGTTATGACCCACCCATATTCACTTTGAGCTCAAATGGGTTGGGCTCCAATGAGTTAAAAATTGGGTTGAGTCATGACCCGCTTAATCTCAATAATTTTACCATATTGTTATTTACAAATTTTACAATCACAATTTGAATTTCAACTCAAAAAAAATTACAAATCGATAGATAAATCCTAGAAGATATATATACTGATAGTAATTTATGCCTAAAATATGAGAATATACATTACACTAATGTAAACAAACAATCTTAAAACAGGTTGAAATTTGAGATTAAATTGGGCTCAATTGAAGATTTTAAAATGGGTTAAGACTTGACCGAGTTGAGATTGAGTCCAATTCAAATTATTTTGAGCCCAACACATAAAATTTTGTGCGAGTTGGGCTAATTAACTATATTTAGGCTCATTTTGACACCTTTATGAAATACCAATAGTTAGTGACTTTCTAAGTGAAATATGTATAAGTGAGTGGCTTTTGAATTAAAAAACAAAATTGAGTGACTTACTAAGTAAAAAAAAACTCAAAGTTGAATAACTTTCCAAGTAAATTTTTCAAAATTGAGTGATCATCTAAAATATTATCTCCATACATTATTCAATTAAGCAAATGTATCAATATGTTTATGTCAAATATAACTTAGAAATAAATAGAATATAATCTTACAAGAAATAAATGTGAGCTGTGGATATGAAGTCGTTCGTAACCCTCTTTGCAATCGACTAAACATGTTTTAGTTTTACACCAGAAAAGGGAAAATCTACCTTAATATACATTCATATATA
>NW_026036663.1:3271-14631 GCF_019186545.1 Solanum stenotomum
AATTATGTATTTTATCACAAATTAATATTTTTCTACCATATATTAAGGAAGATACACATAGAAACATATATTTTTGCTACCAGATAGACTAACATAGGGAGAGAGGCGAGAGAGATGTGGAGGTAGGCCAGCGAGATAGTAATGTATCACAAATGCATGTGAATCACACTAGATAGATGTATCTATACATATTTAGTGTGATTCGCATGTATTTGGGATACAAGCTACAAAGGAGAGTGGTGAACGAGATTTGTTATGTATCCTAGTTATATGTGAATCCACTTGGATATGGTATATTTAGAACAAATTACACCTAATTTTGACCTCATGTATAATGAGATACATGTATATCTTGATGCACCAAAATCTGATAAATTTGTATCACAAATGCAGGCGAATCACATTAGATACACACTAGATGCATGTATCTGTATATATCTAGTCTAAATTTAAAATTATCTGGGATACTAGATACATAAGAGAGTGGCAAGCGATATGGGAGGCAGGAGAGTGAGACGGGTGAGATTTGTTATGTATCCAGATACATGCGTATCCACTTGGATATAATATATCTAGAACAAATTACACCAAATTTTGACCTCATTAATAACGAGATATATGTATCTAAACCTTGGTTAAATCTCACTATAGCTGAATAATTAAAAATTGCCTTAGTCACCTTTTTTTAAAAAAAATAAAAAAGACTTTTCTTTTAAATGAACTAGTATTCATACCCGCTCATTGTACGAATATTTTAAAATATAATAATGTTTCAAATAAATGTTTGACTTTACTTTTTGTATTTTTCATTTATTTTAGTTTATTTAAAATATTATTGTTCCTCTTTTAGTGGAAGTTAGGTTATCACAATCTAATAAATAATACAAAAAACAACAACTTAACTTAAAATTATCCTAAGATCTTATATTATGTGCAATATAATATAATTTTATTTATAATAATTCTTATAAATTTTAAATAATTGATTTCATAAGGAATTCACATATAGAGTTGGTGATACAAATCAGCTGTAATATAATATTACTTTAAAATAATTCATATTGTGCGAGAGTAATATATATATATATATATATATATATATAGGGAAAATGGTTCGAAATATATCCGAACTTTGACCGAAATTGATGTAACAATCCCA
Organism: Solanum stenotomum; assembly: GCF_019186545.1. NCBI lineage: Eukaryota > Viridiplantae > Streptophyta > Magnoliopsida > Solanales > Solanaceae > Solanum > Solanum stenotomum. Next base: position 4,431 of record NW_026036663.1, read on the forward strand.
AACTTTGAGTAGGACCTATTACCCACCTGCACAATTTAATAGTGTATTTTAAAGGTATATATGTTCCCACTGAGAAACAACATGTATGTATCGATAGGTTAGATATGCATCACAATACTTGATTTGCATTTAATTGCATTGCATATCTTTATCATTTGTGAACTTGTGAGTGCCTTTCTATAGAACTTTTGATTGGTGAACCTCATCTTATGTGTTGCTAACCCGTATTGTTGAAGTGATGTGGTTGAGCTATGTGCTATATAAATTGTGAACTATTAGGTTGGACTAGTTTTCATACAGGTTGTAGTTGTAGATGTTCGGTTAGGGTGTAAGGAGTACCCGTATTCTATTCCCTTAGCTTGTGTTTAGAAGTTTACTTGTTGGGTACCGTGTGGTTCGGTATTCACCCCTTACTTCTACATTTTTGTAGGTTATGAGCCTGGATCTTCGTGATACTTTCTATTATCTTCTATTCTGAGGCTTCCTGTAGAGATTTGTGACGTAGTTGTTTGTTATCTGAGCAGACCTTCTTACTCATATTTATGATTTTGTTCTACTTGAAAGACAACCAAGTTTTGGGTATTTTGTTAAGTTTACTTGTTATCCACATTAGTAATTATTATTAAACTTTTATTTTTATTTTATTTCCACACTTTATCTAATTGTTGAGTTTTAGGCTGACTTGTCTTTGTGGGATAGGACGAGTGCCATCACATCCATTTTTGGGTTGTGACAAAATAGTATCAGAGTCCCAGGTTCATAGGTCTCACGTGTATACAAGTTGAATCTATGTAGAGTCTCGAGGATCAATATGGAGACGTTTGTACTTATCTTCGAGAGGCTGTGAAAACGGTTAGGAAACATCCTTTTTGTTAATTCTTTCTCATCGTGCGTGGTTACCTTCTTCAGTTTTGAGCTATAATATGTTTTTTTGACAAATGGCGAGAACTAGAGCTACTGTTATAGGTGGTAAAGGGGATGAAGTCCTCGAGATAGTTGTTGAGGCCCCACCTAGGAGTAGGAGTAGATCTAGAGCTAGAGTTAGAGGTCGTTCCCATGGAACAACACTAGCCAGAGGTTGGGCCCGTGGGGCAACACCAGTGAGGGGTCATGCTAGAGAGGTGTCTCCAGAACCTCAAATTGATGACAAAGAGGACCAGATTCCTCCAGAGCCCGCATCCACACCTCTGCTTCAGGATACCTTACTAAGGGTATTGAATGTGCTCAAAAGCTTTTCTCAGAGTGGGTGTGTGACCGACGAACCACAGGACTCTCAAATTAGAGTGGAGGCTCTAACTCAAGAGCATCAGCTAGCTCAAGTTATTCAAGACCTGGTGGGGCAGCCACTACTAGATCCCGTGGTAGGGAATGATCTTGCACCAGCAGTTGGGGTCAAGTTGCACCGCCAGTTGTTCTAATAGAGGATAAACAACACATGTATGAAAACATCCAAAAGATGGCCCACCTCATTTTCAGGATGGGAAGGGCAAGGAAGCTCATGAGTTTATGACTACATGCCGAGAGTTGCTAAAGGTGGTTTGATTAGCTGAGTCACATGGGGTTTAGTACGCTACACTCCAACTTCGTGAGCCAGCGAGAGAGTGATGGAGAGTTTATTCGGGGTCTTTACCAATTGGATCTCCTCTAGTGACTTTAGAGATATTTCAAGTGCCTTTCATGACCACTTCATCCTTGGAGAGTGAGAGAGGAGACTCGTTTGAGGTTTGAGAATCTGAGGCAGGCCAACTTATCTGTTACAGAGTATGAGGCCCATTTTTGCTAGTTTTTTAGCCATGCTTTGGCCATTATTTCAGACGAGACGGAGAGGATCCGTAGATTGGTGAGGGGGCTGACATCTAAGGGTGGTAAGATACCTCAGGGTTCTTTTAGCGGGGGTTAAGGCTCGTACATTTCACAACATCAGCCTAAATTGTAACACCTCTATCTTAGAAAGAGCTAAATTTAGAAAGAGCTAAACTAGAAATAGCTAAATTGAGAATTGTGCAAGTTAGTTTTTAATTGTGAGTATTGGGTCAACTTCAAACGACCATAACTTTAAGCATATGATGAGTTAGAGGGCTCATGAGGTGTCAAATCAAATTTTGTTGACTCCTCTTTCCAATGATGCCAAGTTTGTTAAATTCTGAATTCGGAGGAGGGAGATATGCCCATTTGAGAATAGCGTGTCCAGTTAAGAAAATTCATCCATTATAAGGAGAGGTATTGGTCTTTTACTTACCCCATTTGTCTTAAGCATTTTTATCTCTCAATTAGGGGTCAAAGCTGATTAAAATTAGTTTTCACTCAAGTCTAAAAATATTTGGAAAATTAGGGAAAAGTTCAAGATGAGAAAAGAGGAGTTTTAAGAAGTTCTTTAAGATGTGAGAGAAAACGCCAAGAACTTACTTATTTCGAGGTATGTAAGTTTTCATAGTGATGGGTAGTTCACCCTCACGCCAATCATGAGTTTCCTTAATGAATTCGTCCATGAGACTTCATGTATTGAGTTCTTCATGAGTTTTCTTGAGGTTTTGTTCTTCGTTCGTTATTAATGGAGTTTAATGAGTTCTTGAGGCGAGGTTTTTGATTTGAAGGTTGTTCTTGAGGAAATTTGAGTTGTTTTTTCATTTACTTGTCTTGGGGTTACGAATCTAATGAAGTTTGGAAGAAATCAATCGATTCTAGGTGAATTAAGGCCAAAAACCGAGAAGAAAAATTTGTCAGGATGTTCTGGAAAAGGGTTGTGGCGTTGCACCCCCGATGAGCCAGCAAGCTTGGTGTGGGGTGCCAGATGTGCGCCAGAAATGACCCCCAGTATTTGGAGGCCTGGCGCAATGCGCCACACCACACCTGTTCCTGAAGCGCCAGGCCACTTTTCTCCTTCGTTTTCATTCCACACTTGTTCCTTTGAGTCAAGCTTTCATTCTCTTTTTAATCCTAACTATTTAAACCCTCACTAATCATCGAGAGATCCTATATATCATGAATCATAAATCTTGAATTAACATTTCAAAATCAAGATAGAGCTAAGAGTAAAGTTCGAGGGAGTCCTTTGGGTTAATTTCACATGTCTTTTACAATATTTTTAAACTTGTGTAAAGACTTGAGCATTTGAGTATAATGATGAGGAAGGTTGAGTTCATGTTTTCAAAATGAATATAAGGGGACTAAGTATTCCAAAGTATAAATGATTTTACATTTAAAACGAGAGGAAACCTTGATTTCCAAATGAGCTCATGAGGAGTTTTTGAGCATTATATCTTTTAAGAGAATCGTTTGAGTAATAAACTCAAAGTTTGAGGATGAGAAAATGTTTTTAAATATATGAGCATGAGTTATATTATTGGGAAGAATATTTGGCACCGATATGAGGACAAGTTCAACCAAATCAAACTCCTCATAAACCATGTATGCCAACATGGGTAAAGGGTAATACTTTTTATGTCACGCCCCGAGCTACCCTCGAGACGCGGACACGTGACCTAGGATCACAAGTCACCCCAAGCTAACCCTATTGTCATAAGATGAGCATACTAAGAATAATAACAACTGGTGCAGAAGCTAATCATAAATAAATCTGAAATGATGGGGAATACCATATACTACATCTGGAAATATCAAATCTGAGAGTTTAATACAAGAGAAATATCAAACTCAAATACTAAGTTGAATCTAACTATGGCTGATAATGGCCTCTAACTGACTAGAAGTACTGGGACATGCCCCAGCTAAATCTAGCAAACACTGAAACTAAAAGATTGAAATACTGAAGTAAATAATATGACTATTGTCTTCGGAGAATGAGGACTCACCACTAATGTTGTTGAGCTAGAGATCGGGAACCGATCTATGCGTGATCTGACTGGTGAGGACCTGAACCTACATCACGAGAAGATGTAGCGCAGAGTATGCGTCAGTACTTGAAAGGTACTGACCATGTAGTATAGTGTAAAGCTGAAATAAACATATAACTGAACAAGCAATACAACAATAGTATAATCTGAACATGATATAAATAATGAATACTGAGCTAACTGAATGCAATGACCAAATTTATAACATGATAAGACTGAATACTGACTGTACTAAAATGAGGTCAATGAAATGGGGTATGATTGAACTGTGGGAGATATTAATAACCGACATAAAACCACATGAGCTAAATGTGGAATCCGATGTATACGCCTCATCTAGAAGACCCAATACACCCGGCCAAGGGTGTAGAGGCATGCTGGCGTGATCACTAAAATGATGCCCACAGAGTGGACTTACAACCTAAGTGGCTCGTAGTTCTCGGACTATATGGGTGACTAACCCTAGTCCAACTCGGTATTACACTATTCCCAATAAATTAAATGATTAACACATTAGGACTGAATATCTGTAATATACTAGATTGCTCAAAACTAATATACAAACTGGGAATGCAACAATTATGACTAATAAAGTTACATTTATAAACTGATGCATGGGTATATCTGTAATAACTGAATATTCTGACCTAGCATGCATAATTCATGAACTAATGAATTTATACAACTAGGGTTCTGACTATCATATGAGAAATTAAGTAATAACATGATAATCTGATTTGGAACATTAAATTAACTAGTTTATGATAATCTGCTGAAGTTCTAGAAACCCTAGGCCTAGTTTATAATAGTGAATCAAGAATCTGACTTAATTCTAGGGACCTAATGGGCGAAAGGAAACCACTAGTGAAATCCCACATACCTAGTGGCGAATTCCATAGAGAAATCCTTCGATTTCAGGGCTGGAACTGGAGGAAACTTGTTGCGTTCTTGAACTAGGGTTCTTCACTTCTTTCTCCTCTTAGCGTTCTAACTTTCTATGTTTAGATGAAAGATTTGACTTAGGTAAGTTCTAGTTATGTTTCTAGGCTAAAACTAACTAAAACCTTGGAGTTTAGGGTTAAAACGACGTAGTTTAGGGGTCCAACGAAATAGGAAAAGATCAAAAGACCCCCGACATAACTGGTGTCGGAGTGACCGATGGACGGGACAGACGAACCGTTGATTGGCTGATGGTCCATGCTGGTCAATCGTCAATCAGTACTGGAGGTTTGTTTCTGGGGATCTATTCTACGGACGTGGACCACAGTCCATGGTTTGACCTACAGTCTGTGGGTCTGGCCATGGGTCGATCCTTTGACGAATTTAAGGGTTGAGTTCTGGAGGGGTTGCAGACGTGAACCACGAACCACCAACATGGGTCGTGGGTCACCTTACGATCTGTTGTTGGTGTCCGTGAGTTGCAGTTACATATTCTGGAAATCTATTTTAAGGTCTGTTTTCGGATACGGGGTGTTACATTATCTCTCCCTTGGGAACATTCGTCCTCGAATGAAGACTAAATAGCTGAATAGGAAGGAAAAGAGTTGCAAACCCTACCACTAAACACTGAAGACTGATTTCTGACTGAACTGGGTTCCAAGGACATGCAAATACGCTGAAAATGCAAGTACAAACTGAAGGAACATGATGTTATGACTCAATTTAGCATGAATGACTAAAAAACTGAAGAGGAACTATTACCTCAAGATGGAATGAAATCGGAAGGAAAGAGGTGAGGATACTTGGCCTTCATGGCTGCTTCTTCTTCCTAAGTAGCTCCCTCTACGGACTGACTCTTCCAGAAAACCTTGATTGAAGCGATTTCCTTATTTCTCAACCTTCGAACCTGACGATTAAGGATTTCAACTGGTACATCTTCATAAGTGAGACTATCATTCACAACAACACTTTCTAAAGGTACTATAGATGTTGGATCACCCATACACTCTTTTCAACAGCGAAATGTGGAAAACTGGATGCACTGCTGCTAGTTCGGTTGGCAACTCTAACTCATAAGACACTTTATCAATCCTTTTCAAGATCTTGTAAGGGCCTACATATCTAGGAATGAGCTTCCTTTTCTTGCCAAATCTCATCGCCCCTTTGAGGAAAACCCAAACATCAACTTGGAACTCTAGTTCCCTTCTCCTTACATCTGCGTAAGACTTTTGGCGACTCTGGGCTATCTTAAGTCTATCTCTAATGACTTGCACTTTCTCCATAGAATCATGAATTGAATCTAGCCTTATCAAGGCTGCTTCACCCACTTTAAACCACCAAATAGGAAATCTACATCTACACCCATACAATGCCTCATAAGGGGCCATCTGAATGCTGGGATGGTAACTATTGTTGTAGGCGAACTCTATAAGAGGAAGGTGATCATCCCAACTACCATTGAAACCGATCACAGAAGCTCTCAACATGTCCTCTAAGGTCTGAATGGTACGCTCTACCTGACCATCCATCTGTGGATGGAATGTTGTGCTAAGGTTAACCTGTGTACCAAGACCTTTCTAAAATGACTTCCAAAAATGAGAGGTAAGCTGAGGACTTCTATATGAGATGATAGAGAAAGGAACCCCATGCAACTTGACTATCTCATTAATGTAAAGCTTAATATAGTCCTCCGCCGAATCTGTAGTCTTGACCACCAAAAAGCGAGAAGACTTAGTAATTCTATCAACTATCACCCAAATAGAGTCATGCTGTCTGTGAGTACGAGGTAAACCTGTGATGAAGTCCATGTTGATCACTTCCCACTTCCAAGTAGGAATGTCGATCTCTTGAGTCATACCTCCTGGTTTCTAATGTTCTACCTTGGCTTGCTGGCAATTGGGGCACTTAGCCATAAAATCTGTTATATCTCTTTTCATGCCATTCCACCAATAGACTTTCCGCAGATCACGGTACATCTTAGTGGTGGCTCGATGAATAGAATTTTTGGAGTTATGGGCTTCTGCAAGAATCTGTTGTCTCAACTCACCCACCTTAGGGACACATAATCAACCCTGATAGCGGAGCACACCATATCCCCCTTAGGAGAAAACCTCAACCCTCTGCTAGCGGATTGCACCCTTTAGTTCAAGAAATATCGGATCGGTGTCTTGCTTTTCCTTCACCTCCACTACCAAACAAGATTCTGACCCATTTTGAACTGTTACACCACCATCTGATCTCATAAGACGAACTCCTAAGCGAGTGAGTCTGTGAACATCCTTAGCTAGTTCCTTTCTTTCTTCCTCAACATGCGCTACACTACCCATATATAGTCTGCTAAGAGATCTGCTACCATATTAGCCTTACTATGATGGTAATGCACACTCATATCATAGTCCTTGAGGAACTCAAGCCATATCCTCTGTCAAAGATTCAACTCTTTCTGGGTAAACACATACTGAAGGCTCTTATGGTCTGCGAACACATCTACATGAACACCATACAAGTAATGTCTCCAAATATTAAGTGCAAACACCACTGCTGCTAGCTCGAGGTCATGAGTTGGATAGTTCTTCTCATGCACCTTAAGTTGTTTACAAGTATAAGTTATAACCATACCTCGCTGCATCAACACACAACCTAGGCCAACTCTGGAAGCATCACAATACATAACATAATCGTTTGACCCATCTAGTAGAGTCAAAACAAGAGCTGTACTCAGCCTAGTTTTCAATTCTACAAAGCTTTTCTCACAATCATCTAACCACTAAAACTTGACTTTCTTCTGAGTCAACTTAGTCAATGGAGAGACTATGGATGAAAATCCTTCCACGAATCTTCTGTAATACCCTGCTAGACCCAAGAAACTTCTAATATCTGTTGGAGTTGTAGGTCTGGGCCATTGTTTCACTGCTTCTATTTTCTAGGAATCCATTCGGATCCCTTCGCTGGATACTATATGCCCAAGGAAAGCAATTGATTGTAACAAAACCTCGCACTTGTTAAATTTGGTGAATGACTAGCGATCCTTGAGAGTTTGCAGAACAACCCTCAAATGATTCACATGTTCTTTCTCATTCCTAGAGTAAATGAGGATATGATCAATAAAAACGATAACAAACAAGTCCAAGTACTGCTTGAACACTCTGTTCATCAAATCCATGAAAGCTGCAGGAGCATTGGTTAGTCCAAATGACATAACTACAAATTCATAATGATCATACCAAGTTCTGAAGGGTGTCTTCGGAATGTCACAATCTCTGACTTTGAGTTGATGATAACCCGATCTGAGGTCTATCTTTGAGAAATGACTAGCACCCTGAAGTTGGTCAAACAAGTCATTAATCTTGGGGATGGGATACTTATTCTTGATTGTGACGTTGTTCAACTACCTACAGTCAATGCACATTTTGAAAAGACCATCTTTCTTCTTCACGAACAACACTGGTGCACCCCTAGGGGAAATACTAGTCTGATGAAGCCCTTATCTAAAAGGTCTTTCAATTGGTCTTTCAATTCCTTAAACTCTGCTAGAGCCATTCTGTAAATAGGAATAGAAATAGGCTGGGTATCTGGAAGGAGATCAATTCCAAAGTTGATTTCCCTTCAGGGAGGAACTCCGAGAAGATCTTCTGGAAACACTTCTGGGAACTCATTGACTATGGGAACTGACTCAAGAGTTGGGGTTTCGAAGCTTGAATCCTTAACCCAAACTAGATGATAGAGATAACCCTTATAAATCATTTTTATGGCCTTAAGGTAAGAAATGAATTGACCTATAGGCGCTAAGCTACTACCCTTCCATTCTGGGATTGGCTCATTTGAAAATTGAAAATGAACAATCCTAGTTCTACAATCTATTAAGGCATAACATGAATGTAAACAATCCATGCCTAGAATGACATCGAAGTCTACCATTTCTAACTCTACAAGATCTGCTGAGGTGACATTCTAGGAGACGTGACAGGGCAATTTCTATATACCCATCTAGCTATAAATGGGTCATCGATTGGAGTAGAGACTGAGAAAGGTTTTGAGAGATTTTTTGGACTAACATCGAATTTGACTGCTATATAAGGAGTTACAAAGGAAATAGTAGCCCTTGGATCTAACAAAGCATAAACATCTAAGTCAAAGACTCGTAACATACCAGTGACTACATCTGGAGAGTCTTCCTGATCCTAGCGAGACTGAAGAGAAAACAAATTATTTTGGCGTTGTCCGCCACCTGTACCAAATGAGTTACCCTGCTGAGTCGGGCGACCTGCTGGTGCTGCTGAAGTTGTGGACTGAGCTCTACCATTGTTACCTTCTTGACCCTATCTAGAAGGACAATCTTTCAACCTGTGACCAGACTGACCATACCCAAAACATCCTTCTTTTTCGGCAAGGCACTTGCCCGGATGGCTCTTACCACACTTAGGACAAGTTGGGTAGGTTTTTGGTACCTGTAACACTTCCCTGAGACTTAGAGCCGGATGCCCTACCTTTCTGCTCTTGTCTGAACTTGGAGGATGGAACATTAGCTGATGAAGGGGCTGGGGCTGAAAATTTTTGCTGACCCTGTAAGTGATTTCCACCACCCAATTTCTGTTGAGAATACTCATAGTTTCCAGTCCTAGCCCTCTTGTTCTCCTTAGTCTATTCCCTAAGCTTATCTCCCTCAACCTGCTGAGCATGAGTCATGAGCCTAGAGATGCTCATATTTTCTAGCAACATACCATTTCTACACTATATCTTCACCAAGTATGACACTCCATATAGAAACTTATTCATCTGATCCCTGGAATCACCAACCATGTGAGGAGCATACCTGGTGAGTTAGGTAAACTTGAGCCTATACTCTTGGACTGTCATACTACCTTGCCTTAATTTTATAAATTCCTGAGCTTTTGCCTCCCTTAGCTCTCTTGGGGAAAACCTGTCCAGAAAGGTCTCGCTAAAGCAATCCCAAGTGATAGGAGCGGCGTATGTACCCTTGTTCTCTTTCCCCTGAGTATACCAAATATGAGCCACATCATTAAGTTAGTAAAATGCTATCTCAACCCAATCATTCCCAGTTACCTACATCACTTCAAATATCTTCTTGACCTCATCAATGAACTTTTGCGGATCCTCACCAATCTGCGATCCTAAGAACTCTGGCGGATTCATCTTAACAAAAACTCGCACTCTGGCTGCAGCTGACCAAACATTAGCATATGCCTGACAGGAACCCACTGATTGTTCTGGTTGGCCACACTTTGAGCCAACATCTAACTGGTGTTCCAGAACTCTGCATTAGAAACTTCTTGATCTAGGACTGGAAGAGCTGTGTTTGCATTCCTAGCGTTAGCTCTACAAAGAGGCATGACCACTGAAACGTAGAACATGGAATTAGAATGGAATTAGATCATACCTTACGCACG
>NW_026036664.1:0-584 GCF_019186545.1 Solanum stenotomum
CGATGGACACAAAAATATTATCATAAAATGAAAGCTAAATATCAATACTAGATGGACACAAACACATTATTGAAAACAATTGTACTTGAACTTTAGAAATTTAGAAGCACCAACCTTATCTCCTACTTTGATGAAAGTAGCAATATAGTCTTGTATCAACTGTTTTAGATGTTGAGCTTCCTCAGTTGCCTAGCACGAAAAGTTCTAAAATTAGTTAAATTTCAAGTTCAAGTTCTAATTCTAAGTTCAAGTTCTAATTTCAAGTTCAAGTTCTAAGTTCTAGTCAAATTCTAAGTTCAAGTTCAAATTCTAATTTCAAGATCAAGTTCTAATTTCAAGTTCTAAGTTCAAGTTCAATTTATAATTTCAAGTTCAAGTTTTAATTCTAATTTCAAGTTCATGTTCAAATTCTAAGTTCAACTTCAATAACTAAGTTTAAGTTCAAGTTCTAGTTCATGTTCAAGTTCTTGTTCATGTTCAAGTTCTAAATTTCAAATTCTAAGTTCAAGTTCAAGTTCTGATTCAATACACTAATTAACAAATTCAATACTCAAAATTCAAGTTCTAAGTTCAAGTTCAATTTC
>NW_026036665.1:0-289 GCF_019186545.1 Solanum stenotomum
TCTCCCAAATCAAACACTTTAACTGAAACTATAGTTAACAATATTCAAGAAACATTGCCCTAATACATATTACTATATTCATTCTAGTTAACAATAATATTCAAGAAACGTAACCCTAATATAGTTTTATTATAGTCACTCTAACAACAATTTTCAAAAAACACAACCCTAATGTAGTAAACTATAGTCATTCTAACAATGATATTCAAGAAACGTTACTATAGTCCTTCTAACAACAATATTCAAGAAACGTAACCCTAATATAATAATTAATTACTATAGTCATTCT
>NW_026036666.1:0-8317 GCF_019186545.1 Solanum stenotomum
AGAGAACTTTGACAATGGGTGCTAATGGGGAACTTCATCCAGCAAGATTCTGTGAGAAGGAATTGCTTCGAGTCGTGGATAGGGAATACTTGTTTGCCTATGCAGATGACCCCTGCAGCTCCAACTACCCTTTGATGCAGAAGCTGAGACAAGTCCTTGTTGATCAAGCAATGAAGAATGGTGAAAGTGAGAAGAATGTCAACAGCTCAATCTTCCAAAAGATTGGAGCTTTCGAGGACGAATTAATTGCTGTGTTGCCTAAAGAAGTTGAGAGTGTAAGAGCTGTTGTTGAAAGTGGCAACCCTTCAATTCCTAACAGGATCACAGAATGCAGATCATATCCATTGTACAGGTTGGTGAGACAAGAACTTGGAACAGAATTGTTGACAGGTGAAAAAGTTCGATCACCCGGTGAGGAGATTGACAAGGTGTTTACAGCAATGTGTAATGGACAGATTATTGATCCATTGTTGGAGTGTCTCAAGAGCTGGAATGGTGCTCCTCTGCCAATCTGCTAAATGTGTTATTTTTTCAAATTCTCTTTTTACCTTATGGTGAATTACTAGAATCATAATAACGTTATGAACTTATATAATTTTTTTATTTTCTTTTTGACTGTCAGTAATATTGGCTCAACTAAGGTGCCCAAGATGAGAATCAGAATATGTAGTTAACATACTTTTAGTTGTACATGTGCTTATTTTCCATAGTTAGAGGAAGTTTCCTAGTTAAATGAGTACCATATCGGATCACTTGTAAAATTTAGTTTTGTTATTGAAATCACAGTTCAATTTGTGTTCTTTCCTTCTCTGTTATCTGTATTTTCTTCTTGTGAAACTGGTGTTTGATGTTATACTGGTCTTGGTCCAAGCTCTTATCTGAATATTATAAGTAACTTTTTTCTTACTTCTTGTTTCTATCACCAATTATTTTAATTAAGTCTTCTTTTGAAGGATTCAAGTGATCTTTTAAATTAGCTTTGAGAACATGATGACATGCTTTCTTCTTTACAGAATATGTCTTGAGTTTAACAGCATTTTGATTATATCATCCATCTCATCATGAGCACGCTATCGCCTGTGCTATCGCCTGTCCTCACCGTTCTCATCATAATGACTTCCTGCACTTTCATTTTGTGCATCTTTGCAGGCATTTTATGCTGGAGGATAACAAATCAAAGAGGCAAACTATGCTTCTAATTTCCGCAGACATATAATCTTTTTGGAAGTTGTTTTATCCTTTCTTTTCTTGTTAGGAACATTTTATTACAAGAAAAAATATTAGCCAAATATGAAAAACTTAATTTTTCTCCTAGGAAAAGTAAATTCCAATCAAGGTCCTTGATGTTGATGTTGACCTGCTTTTTTGAAGACTCGTTTGAAAAATCGACGTTGAAACTTTTATTCAAATACCACTTCATTTCATGAAGCTTTACATCGTAATGGAGAAGATTCATGGATGAATTTCAGAAGAAATTAAGGTTGGAAGTTGCAAGATCATGCAGTTTTAACTTTACCTAAGTTGCAACATACGTTCTGGATTAACTCTCTTGTGTGCATACATGACTGGACTTGTTTCTCCACATGACATTTCAGGACTTGTTATCATGACATCCGCCTCCCGTAATTGATCAAATATATATTTATATGTGTGAATGTAACTTAACTGTTTTTTCAGGAACTAGAAGAAATAGAATAGAAGACCTCGTTCCGGATGGTAGGTTTCATAATTCAGGCGATACATCCACAGACAGCTTGCGGAATGAGCAAGCATTTTCACAAAACTCATCAGAAGTAGTATTACCTCTTATTGATTTTGCTAAATTGGCAACTGCCACTGATAACTTCAGTGAAACAAATAAGATTGGAGCAGGGGGATTTGGACATGTTTACAAGGTACGTTACACCAGATTGCAACTCATTTACATAAATATTTTGATGTTTTTGATCATGTGAAAACTTATGCAATGACGACGGATATCATACAGGGAAAACTCAAAGATGGGAAAGTAATAGCTGTCAAAAGATTATCTAGTCACTCGGGGCAAGGATTTGAAGAGTTCAAGAATGAGGTCTTGCTCATTTCCAAACTACAACACAGGAATCTTGTCAGGATATTGGCCTATTGCGTTCATGGGGAAGAGAAGTTACTAGTTTATGAATACATGGCTAATGGAAGTTTAGACACTTTGTTATTTGGTAATGGTTTCATCCATAGCTTCTGCGTGCGTTATTGCTTGATTAATATTTGTTTTGTCATATCCTCCCTTTATTACAGTCTTGGATGATCTTTCATGTTCATATTATATCGTGGGAATGGAAATGGTTCCATGTTTAATAAACACACATTTCTCATGACACTATCAGATTCAAAAAAGAGCCATCAGCTACCTTGGCCTAAACGTTTCAACATGATTGAAGGCATTGCTAGAGGGCTTCTTTACCTTCACCGTGATTCTTGTTTAAGGGTCATTCACCGAGATTTGAAGGCTAGCAATGTTCTCTTAGATGATGATATGAATCCGAAAATCTCAGATTTTGGCTTAGCCAGAACCTTTCAAGTGACTCAAGAGCTAAACACTCGGAGAATTGTCGGAACATAGTAAACATTTCCTCTATTTCTGCATTCAGACAGTAAAAAAGTTACTCAAATACTGACTTATATATTTGTTGCAGTGGTTATATGTCACCTGAATATGCGATGGGAGGACTATTCTCTGAGAAATCTGATGTCTACAGCTTTGGTGTTTTGCTGCTAGAGATTGTCAATGGCACGAGAAACAGCAGATTTTATGACCATGAAAGGCATCTCAACCTTCTCAGTTATGTAAGTGCAACTAATTCAGAATTCAATGTTATCAACATATTTCCATATTACCGGTCATTTTGAAACACTCTTCTAGGCATGGAAGCTATGGACAGAAAGCAAAGGACTAGACTTAATGGATAAATCAATTTTCGACTCATGTTCATCTGCAACAGTGTTGAAATGCATAAGTATTGGCCTGCTTTGTGTCCAGGACCATGCTGCTGATAGGCCATCAATGTCATCTATTGTTCTAATGCTAAGTAGTCATGAGATGGATCTGCCTCAACCAAAGCAACCTAAATTTATATTTCAAACATGGTTAAATTCTGATGTCCTGTCACAAAACAGCATACCACAATCCTGTAATGATCTTACTATATCTTCAACAGAAGGGCGATAACCGATTGAAAAAATATACTTATAAGTATTATATATATAGTTGTGTTTCAATATGTTGACAATACTATTTTAATAATCTGATACGTAGGACGCGTGTGTCTATTTATTAAACATACATTCTGGATTTTTTTCTTTTACATGACTGATTTTTTTCTTTTACATACAGTGTCTTCTCATGCTTATCCAATAAAATTAGGAAATAGAAGAAATAGGGTCAATGACCTCATTGCGATGGACCCTGACTAATATGGATTCGTGCCACATAGGCTCATTTAAGGAAGACTTAGGTCTCGAACCTAAGATCTTAACCAGTGGAAGGTTCAACTATATTTTCTGCATTGGCATATTGTTTGATGAACATAATTTAGTCCTTATCCTCCCATACCCATTAACAATGTAATTTGTTTATATTAGAAATATAAATCAAACAACAACAACGTTAACATATCCGGTGTAATTCCTCCTCATAAATGGAGTATGAAGAGGATAGTGTGTATTAGATGGCAGATCTTACCTCTACAAGGTAGAGAGGTTGTTATTGATTGTCAGTGGCAGGAGAAACACCATGAAAAGCATTTAGCAGGACCTCTTGCAAAACATTAAGTATTCAATGGCTTACTATATATCATCATATCATATCATATGATATTCATTCATATATATATACTAGACATCGGAGCCCGTGCTAGCACGGGCCCAATATGTATCATTTTTTGTTTCAATTTTTGTGATAAAGACAAAATTAAAGAGTTAATCAAACTTTAATATTAATTTAAAATAGTTTAAATTTGTAATTATTGTTAACTATGGTAAAAAAAAATTATGTCTTTTAACATTCTAAATTGGTAATTATTGTTGTATGATTTGTAATATCTTTTACGCAATTTTGAAATAATAAAAGTTATTTCTTCTTTCTCAATTTATGTGGTACTAATAAAATTTCAAGATTCAATCAATATTTTTTGTCTTTAAAATATTCTATTGTTAATTACTGTAAATTATTGTACTTTCTAAGTAATTTTCAAATAATATATATTATTTCATTTGTCCAATTTATGGGTCACCGATAAAATTTGAAGAGTTAATCAAATCTTTTACATATTTTTATACCTTTTGAATATTTAAATAAATAATTATTGTGATTTATAATATTTTATACAATTATTTAAAAGAAATTAAACAACAAACAAAACGAATTCATCATAGGAAAATTACCAAAGCATCCTTGAATACATCAATAATGGGTCCCACTTTTTGTTTAAAAAAATATGCATATTGGGAGGATATTTTTGTCCAAAGTGAAAATAGAATAAGTATAAAACATTAAAGTTTTTTAAAATTTTAAATTATTAATTCTTATTGTATGATTTGTAATACTTTTACGCCATTTTCAAATAATAGAGGTCATTTCTTCTTTCTCAATTTATGTAGTACTAAAAAAAATTTGAGATTCAATCAATTTTTTTTGTCTTTGAAATATTTCTAGTTGTTAATTACTGTAATTTATAGTACTTTCTAAGAAATTTTCAAATAATAT
Organism: Solanum stenotomum; assembly: GCF_019186545.1. Classification (NCBI taxonomy): domain Eukaryota; kingdom Viridiplantae; phylum Streptophyta; class Magnoliopsida; order Solanales; family Solanaceae; genus Solanum; species Solanum stenotomum. Next base: position 4,745 of record NW_026036666.1, read on the forward strand.
ATATTATTTCATTTGTCCCAATTTATGTGTCACCGATAAAATTTGAAGAGTCAATCAAATCTTTTATATATTTTTATATCTTTCAAATACTTAAGTAATTAATTATCGTGATTCATAATATTTTATAGAATTATTTAGTATAGTAAAATAAATTTAAAAGAAACAAACAAAACGAATTCATCATAGGAAATTACCAAAGCATCCTTCAATACATCAATAATGGGTCCAATTTTTTGTTTTTTTAAGAAATTGCACATTCGAAGGATATTTTTGTCCAAAGTGGAAATATTGTGTAAAAAATGTGTATTTATTGTGATTTTGAATGTTTTGTGGGGTAATAGGACGCACGCAAAGTTAAGGTGTCTTTTTGAAAATCTGGGACAACTTCAAGAATCACTTAATGTTTTTTCTCAAAATCTAATTTACTTTCATAAACTATGTGTCAGATCAAAATTTAACAAATTCAAAAGGAATTAGTAATAAATAGCTCATACAATGACATATTTATTATTTAACTAAATAATAAATATGTAACTAAAAATCTTGTTAGCTTTTGGTTGAAAGCTAACAAGATAGTTACAATGATAGTTGCATTGTGGCTTATTATATATATATATATATATATGAATGAAAAGTAGAAAGCTCTAAAATGAAAAATTGAATTACCATTTTATCTCTATACTAAATTAAAATATTAAAAATATAAAGAATTTAATATTCCTTTAAAACCCAAACATAATGAATTTGAGTAAATTAATCAAATATAGTCCAGGTTCATTTAACTAATAGTTCATTACTTTTTAATCGGCAACGTTTTAGGCTTTTATCATTCTTTTTGAAGTATAATGCATTTAAGTGTGGAAATTTAATCTTTGTTTAAAAAAGAAAAAAAACACCTCATAATAACTTTGATCTTTTTTACTACTCCAAACATCTTATAATAATGTGAATCTCTTTTACTTCTCCTAACATTTTATAATAAATTGAGTCTTTTCTATTACTCCTAACATCTCATTATACATAAACCTTCTCTACTATTTTATTAGGTTAAAATATTCATAATTTCTTGAGTCTTCTTCTCCACCATCTTTAGTTTAGGGTACTTATCATCCCTTACCCCCACCCCCATCTTTTTCTTTGTTAACTTTCTTAATATTAATATGTTAGAATCGAAACAAGGTTCTATGACTTCTAAAGGCATTTGAATTTCAATATATGCATCAATTTAGTTTTTATTTTTCATGCATAATAGTTAATTTCACAAGATAATTTTTTTTATTACACTATATATTTATCTTTAGATTAAAGTATTATATATGTCACTAAAGTAGCATCAAATTTGTAAAAATTTCTAATCTTAATTTATGAGTTTGTTATTTCATTTTTATTGTATTGCTTTGATTTTTGTTTTATAACATACAGAAAGTCTAATAATATACGTGTCATTTCAAATTTATCAATGGAAATAGTTTTTTAAGTACTTTGGGATAAATGAGCAATACATGTTTCAAGAGACTAGTATATCTATATATACCGGAGGCTAAGCAAGGAATTTTGCAAAATGTGTTCAAAATTTTAGTATATATCTCTAGTAACTGTGTTTTTTACTAATAAAAATCCTACAAGTAGATTTTGTATCAATCACATGAAGTAATCGCTCAATGAATTAAATTGTTAGAAATTTAATTTAATTGATTTGTATTTGTAATCTTAACATGAGGAGTTCAAAAAGATTTAATAAAAGATTTCAAAATTAAACCGAGGAGTACAATTATAATTTTTTTATGAAATAACCTGTAATTTATTATGTTACAATTAATTCATTGATTTCGCAAATTAATACAACAATGGAAAGCCTCACTAATTAAATTTACTATCCCTATAGTTGTATAATCACATAGTAGGGGTTGAAGGAGGAGGAAAAAAAAAGAATGATTGATGATACTGCAGTGTTTTAAAAACGAGGGTGTGAGGCGGGGAGTTTTACTTAGCATAGGGCGAGGTGTAAGCCTCGAAATATAAGACGTAAGCCTTGTGTGTCATGCCCCGAGCCTACACCCCAGACGTGACCGACACTCGAGAACCATTGCTGGTTCCCAAGCGAACCCTTGGTTTGGCTCAATACTCAGCGGAAGACTTACTCATAAATATAAGAACACAAAAGTAACTCAACTCATAGCAAAACGCTTTTACTCAAGTCTCAAGATGATTAACTTAGAACATTTAAAATATTCAAACTGGCCACAAGGGGTAACTCAAGTCTTAAATATTAACAAAATGAAAATGGAAAAGACTCATCAACTACTATAGTCTATGAAGCCTCTAATACTATGAGGGATGTCGGGACAAGACCACAATCATCCTAACAAAACTGAAATAATAGAAATAAATGAGGGATCCTCCGGAAGCAAGGAGGCTCACCAAACAACTCCTGCAAGTGGTATCAACGAAGCGCTTGTTGATGACCTTAATCTCATGTATTATATATATAGTTGTGTTTCAATATGTTGACAATACTATTTTAATAATCTGATACGTAGGACGCGTGTGTCTATTTATTCAACATTAAACAAGTTAAACAGACATTTTGGATTTTTTTTCTTTTACATGACAGATTTTTTTCTTTTACATACAATGTCTTCTCATGCTTATCCAATAAAATTAGGAAATAGAAGAAATAGGGTCAATGACCTCATTGCGATGGACCCTGACTAATATGGATTCGTGCCACATAAGGCTCATTTAAGGAAGACTTAGGTCTCAAACCTAAGATCTTAACCAGTGGAAGGTTCCAACTATATTTTCTGCATTGGCATATTGTTTGATGAACATAATTCAGTCCTTATCCTCTCATACCCATTAACAATATAATTTGTTTATATTAGATATATAAACCATTCCCTGCTTCAAACAACAACAACGTTAATGACGTCCGGAGATAGGATAGTGTGTATGCAGACCTTACTTCTACAAGGTGGAGATATACTCATTTGAAAAGGATTTGATCCCCTGCAGAGTGTGAAGGAATCCGAATATTACTTTACTATATATTATAAGCCAACAAACATGGACGAACACTGCATCACCTGATAGTACAAAAGGTTATGTAAGTTGTACCATCAACAACTTAATTTTTCAGCCTATGTAGACACGTGTATGGCAATCCAATGATTTGTTTCCTTTTTTATTTTATTTTTTGTTTCGAGGTCTTATTTTCTCTTCTCCTCACATCTTCTCTGTTAGCTACTCTCTGCAAACGTTTGAGATTTTGGGTATTTTTGGTGAGAATTGGATGGATTTTTTCGAGATCATCTTGCATTATTATCATCGATATAATAATTTGGTATATTTTATATTTGTTACTTTTCAATTAGTTTGAATATAATTTCTTGCTTGAGTTTCAGGTACACGTTAAGAATTTAACCTTATCATTGCATGCATTTAGTTTCTTTGATTAATTTCGTCTAATCTTCATTAGTGCATCATCAAATTGTTCTGGGCTTCTTTTACATTCTTTCCACACTTCTTAATTTGACAATTCAATAGCTTTTTGGGTTAAATTTATGAGTATTA
>NW_026036667.1:0-233 GCF_019186545.1 Solanum stenotomum
GCGATGCAGTAGAAGAATGTGAGAGTGAAGATGAGGTAGAAGAATTGTTGAGAGATTTATATCCTAATCAAGATGGAGGAACTACAAACACTAATTGTGATGATCTACTTGAGGAGGAACCAAATGTTGAAGCAAATTTTTTTTACAACTTATTAAAGGATTTCGAGCTGCCACTGTACAAAAATTCAAAAGCTTCAAAACTTTTCACTTTGATTAAATTGCTTCACATCAAA
>NW_026036668.1:0-642 GCF_019186545.1 Solanum stenotomum
CTTGTTATAGATGCAAAGATTCGTGTGAGTTCCACTACCTTCACAACTTGTCTAGCAGCAAGCTCAGCAGGCAAGCCACGACAAGACTTGGCTGCCATGTCTGATGATATGGCATCCCAAACTCCATCAGATGCAATAATTAGCCTTCCACCTACAGCTGATAGCTTCACAATGTTGAAAAGGTAAGGGCGTGAGCCATTCATGAATTTACTTGTCTGTACACGAGACATCAGATATAGAACAGAAAAGAGTACACTGGGATTTGGTAGGAGGGTAAATCTTAAGATGGTTTAAAAGAGAGTAAGAAAAGAAAAGAAAAGCAAGGTATTACTTTCACTTGTTTGACAAATGGTATTGGAACAATGAATTCCCCAACATCCATATCTCCGATTGATCTTGAAAGGCATAAACCTCCTGGCCAACAGCGAAGAGGACCAATCTGCAGATGCAAAATGAAAGTTTTATTTCACACCAATGATATGATATCGGAGATGCAAATTTACAACACACCTCAGCACCACCAAATATACCAAGTCTTCCTACTTCGCCTCCACTTGCTGTGACACGTTCCCTTCTGCAATTAATTAAGAGATGATGAACATTTTCTGATCAAAACACCAGATGGAAAGATTTAGAAGATGG
>NW_026036669.1:0-361 GCF_019186545.1 Solanum stenotomum
TTAGGGTTTTGGGTTTTTAAAAGTTTAGAGCTTTAAAAGTTTTTTAGGTTTTTTTTTTATTTCTTAAAGTTTACGGTTTGTTAGGGTTTAGCCCTAAGGTTTAGGCGCAAGGGTTTAGGGTTTCTTTGGGTATAAGGTCAAAGTTTTTATTTAAGGGTTTTTAAGGTTTAGGGCTTAAGTTTTTGATGAATTTTTAAGGTATAGAGTTTTTTTAGGTTTAGGATTTTAAAAGGGGTTTTCAAGATTGTTATGATTTTTTACTGTTTAGGGGTTCTTACGGCTTAGGGTTTCTTTGGGTTTAGGGCTTAGGATTTTAAATTTAGAGATTTTAGCGGTTAGGGATTTTAAGGGTGTTTTTAGA
>NW_026036670.1:0-388 GCF_019186545.1 Solanum stenotomum
GTCCATTGAAGTTTGCATTGTGAATCAAATATTTTCCAATTGGCACATTAATAGTGGCAGGGGTATTAGAAGCACAGGCTGCTGACCATGCACTCAAAAAGGCTTTTGATGAATCAGTTTTTCCATCGGATTTTGCTCCATAATTTTGGACATTGTAAATATTGGTATTTGCTGCTAACGATGAGTGGATTAAGAAGAGGAAGAATATTGCTAAGGGACTCATTTTGCTAAGGTGAAATTGGTAAGTACAAAGGATTCAAAGGACTTATCAAATTATAAATTGAGGTGATGAGGAATTGAAGTAGTTTAGAGGGATATTTATAGGGTGAGTGAATTAAAGTTGTTGCTAATTAATTTTATATTTCAATGAAAGTTAGGTTAATTTTCT
>NW_026036671.1:0-434 GCF_019186545.1 Solanum stenotomum
CCCGCATCTCATGCTCGGTCTCCCAGGTGCCCTCCTCAACTGGACGATGTCTCCAATGGACCTTAACCACAGGAATGGCTCTGGAACGCAACCGTCTGACATCTCTGGCCAAAATAGCAACTTGCTCCTCAATGTATCTCAAACTGACGGCTGCGAATCCGATCCAGCAGAGATGACTGAGCATCCACATAAGCTAGTACACACCGGGAATCAGAGATATCAAGCCGTACCATCCGGTTAGCTAAGGACTGGATGTCCAAAGCTAATGGTCGCTCCGTAGTAGAAAGAAAAGCTAGACTACCCATACTCACTGCCTTCCGACTCCAGGCGTCCGCTACTACATTTGCCTTGCCCAGATGGTAGAGAATAGAGAGGTCATAGTCCTTCAGGAGCTCAATCCAACGATGTTGTCTCGAATTAAGATCTCTCTGGCT
>NW_026036672.1:0-696 GCF_019186545.1 Solanum stenotomum
CCGGAATTCTAACCGGATGCTCTATATAGGTATCTGAGCCATAGAGGCCGGACCTTAAACCGGATGCTCTATAAAGGTATCTGGGCAATAGAGGCCGGACCTTAAACCGGATGCTCTATAAAGGTGCCAACGTAGCTGCTGAAAGAGTCCTAATTGATCCACACTCATAAATATCCGTGGAACGCCGTCCATACTTAGCCAATCAATGTAAGTCCTTGGAACCAAATCGAAAATCAAATTCAAATCGCGAAGTAGAACTAGTATCGCCGACGTAACTCGTGAAGCCGTAACATCGGGGAAAATAAGGATAACGAAAGTCGGAGCAAGCGTATCGCCTAACTAAGGCCCAATCTATCAGACTCAACTCTGCTACATCAGTCTACAGGGATCTAAGTCGGCCGAGCGACGTCGGGGCAAAACTAAGGCCTATCGGATTCGAATCATGTATTTCTAAGGCAAGCCCTAGTCAAACCTAAACTAAGGCCCAACATGCTTCAAAAAAACAATAATTAAGCATGCAAGCACTCCACATAGCGAGGAGGGTCCGTTAATAACACAAAGCATGCTCACAGTTACCCGATAATTCTGGAAATAGGCCGAAAACATGATTTCTTAACACCTATGCAAAATTCAATAACTACCCAACCCAAATCCCAACTAATCAACATGCTAATTCAGCGTTTTTACCAAAAACGG
>NW_026036673.1:0-501 GCF_019186545.1 Solanum stenotomum
CCCATCAAATAAATACCCAATTCAATTCTATTTTCAGCTTTCTAATAAGCCCAACCATACCTATAAACCCAAGCCCACAACAATACAATACATATAACAACAATTCCCAAAAGACCCAGCAAACAATACATACAACAGTACCAAAACGACCCCACTGCCCTGTGCGCCTCCTTCTTCACGCGAGCAGAGAATTTCCAGAAAATCCCAGCAAATCCGGCGAGAAATCTGTGTAAATAAGCAGATCCGTCACACCAGCCGCATCCCTTTTTTCCATAATTTCAGAATTTCCCATCCCTTTTAATGTTGACTTGAAAGAACAAGCAAAGATTTTGAATTTCAAAAAAAATTTCAATCCGTTTTCCCTCTCAAATCAGCCCTTTTCTTCATCTATTTAAGATCTTTTTCACGATGTGAAAAAGAGGGAGGCGAGAAAAGAAAGAAAAAAAAAAGAGACAGAAAAAAAGCTTCCTGAAAAATTGGTTGCTATAGTAAAAAAAAAAA
>NW_026036674.1:0-390 GCF_019186545.1 Solanum stenotomum
TATAAAAAAAAGACCCCAAAAAAAGAAACAGAAAAAATCTAATAAATTCCATGTTTATCTAACTTCCCATTTAAATATGAAAATTTGCTTAAAGGATAATCAAATACGGTTTAATTTAAATCTGGAAAAAAAAAACATATCTAAAAATACGGTTTTTTTCAAATATGTAACTACCTTTTATTTTTGAATTCCTATAATAAAGGCAACCACCTACCCATTTATCAATTTGCTAAATTCATTCTATAAATAAATGTCTTCTTTTTTCAGAAAAAATTTATTCATTTTGTTAGTATTATCCTTTAGAACAATCATTTTTCAGAGTGAGAAACTCATCTTCAATGCACAAATGTATTGCTTCAATTAGTGAATTATCATATGCATTAATTTAAA
>NW_026036675.1:0-703 GCF_019186545.1 Solanum stenotomum
TCTTATTATCTCATAAGGACCGACATACTTAGGACTTAATTTCCCTTTCTTACCAAAACGAACCACACCTTTCATTGAAGAAACTTTCAAATAAACCCAATCACCCACTTTGAATTCAAGATCCCGTCTCCTCACATCGGCATAAGACTTTTGACGACTTTGGGCTGTTTTCAACCTCTCCCTAATCGTCCTCACCTTCTCAAGAGCATCCATGACCAGATCCGGACCCAACAAGGCCACCTCTCCAACTTCAAACCACCCAACCGGTGACCTACACCGTCTACCATAAAGTGCCTCAAAAGGAGCCATACCGATACTAGAATGATAACTATTGTTGTATGCAAATTCAATCAAAGGATGATGATCATCCCAACTACCTTTCAACTCCAATACACAAGCTCTAAGCATATCCTCCAAGGTTTGAATTGTTCTTTCGGCTTGGCCATCCGTTTGAGGGTGGAAGGCCGTGCTAAGCTTTACCTTTGTACCAAGACCCCTTTGGAATGACCTCCAAAAGTGAGAAGTGAATTGGGCACCACGATCCGAGATGATAGACAAAGGAATCCCATGCAACCTTACTAATTCATGAATGTACAACTTGGCATACTCTTCAGCCCCGTAAGTAGTTTTAACCGGTAGGAAATGAGCCGACTTTGTCATCCGATCAACCACCACTCAAACCGAATCAAAGCCTCTTCTAGCC
>NW_026036676.1:0-1350 GCF_019186545.1 Solanum stenotomum
CGACTTGGGGGTGCTCCCGGGTCGTGATAAAAATCCATCTTTGGACTTCATCCATATTTGTTTTCCTTAGCTCCCTTGAATTGGAATAAATCATTAGCTGATCTCTTGCATAGTAGCTCCATATAGCGTTTTCATTTAAATAATTATTTGCTAGCTCCTGTATGATAGTTGATATACCAATTATTCTTTTGTTGGCATAAAAACTTGGTATCTCTATTTTGCATATCTCTTCTTGTTGTTCGATGTCCTCGGGTATAATCATATTTTTAGTCAGTCCTATCTTGATAACCTGTATTGGAGGTTTTATTTCCTCGTATAATATCTCCGCTGGTACTGTATAGAATTATATATAAAATAAATTTCCTTTCGTAACTCTTTTGTATGCGACGAATGCTTTGTGTAGCTCCGGTATTTCACTAACTTCTTCTCCGTCGTATGTGTATATGGTATTTAACAGTCCGTAGTTGTAACATGCTCTTACTAAATTAGCGTTAGTTTTTGGCCGTGCAATTAACTTGTTATATCCTTGTAACTTTTGTGTCAAATAATCTTGGTTTGGTTCTTTTGTAGTTGATATGGGGTTGCGGTTTAAATAGGTTTGGATTTTGTGTATATTTTTGATATAGGTTCTTGTGATGTCGTTATATGTCTTTTTCTCATTTTGGTTCTGCACACTATATGCGTATGTAGATGTTTGTGGTTCTATGGACATATGTCTAGGTGTCCTTTGGGTAAATGGTTTTGCGAATAGCTGGTTTAAGTTCTCATTTTTATGTTGTTTATCGCTAACGTGTTTGCTTGTACCTGCAGCTGTATTTAAACAAACATTATGGGTTTTAAGGAGTTTCTCATCGTCTCCTTTTAGCTTTGGGTTTTTTCCATCTTCCGATCGACGTAGCTCCGCATTTTTATAGTCATGCTGCTGACTAGCTTTAGACTTCAGATTATCTTCATTAGTCTTTAACTTTTGTATCTCGTTGTCCATACTATCTACTTTTGTGCAAAGTGTAGTAATAACTTTGAGTATCTTTTCGATTGTATCTTCTTCCTCAGTCTCAGTCTGAGTAGCTTTGTCGTGATAGGTAATCTGCAATAACATTCTTATCAGTTTTTATTACTTCAATTGTAAATGTAAAATTTAATATATTTAATACCAATCTCCTTATTTCTTTTGTTATTACCGAATCTTGTATTTTTCTTGTTAGCCACCATTTTACTTGTGTATTATCTGTTCTTATAATAAATTCATTATATACAATATATGGTTCAAATGATAATAAACACTTATAAACTGAATATAATTCTTTTCTATTTATTTATGCATTATTAAATGTTCCTGAATAATACCTA
>NW_026036677.1:0-287 GCF_019186545.1 Solanum stenotomum
CGGTACAAGTGCAATCTTTTCCTGACTGATTGGCGTCTGAATCATAATCAAGATCGATGTCTTCGTCATCACTGTATTCATCAGATGCACCTGAAGATTCAGAAAAAGGTTCATCAAGAATAGCGAGAAGCTTACCTTTGGTTTCTTCATCGATATTAAGAAGATTAATCTTCTTTTTCTTGGTCTTGGAGCGACATTCATTGGCTTTATGACCAGTTTTGCCACAAGTCCAACATACATCTACCTTGGCATCATTAGTTCTTTTGGACCTAGATTTCTTCTTCCTA
>NW_026036678.1:0-323 GCF_019186545.1 Solanum stenotomum
ACAGAGACAGTCTATAACAATATTAATATTAGTAATAGTCCAATTTATGATTATCAAGATTCTTATCTGAATAATAATAACACGGGGAATCTAGAAAATTTTAAATTGCAACTACTTCCTAATGCTGCATTTTTTTTTGTGCAGGAGAAAGCACAGAAAAATTACTAAATATTTATCTTTCCATCCACGAGTAAAGAAGGTCAATGATGCAGGATTTCATGACCGTCCAGGGAGGTCTTTGCACTTCTCTCAGGTATTCAAACAAGTGATTTTTTAAGGAATTTGAACTAAGGCTCTATGATTGTCGGTATCTTGCCACGGTG
>NW_026036679.1:0-670 GCF_019186545.1 Solanum stenotomum
ACCTAACAGGCAAGTTCCTTATTTATGTAACAACAACAACAACAACATACCCAGTGAAATCCCACAAAGTGGGGTCTGGGGAGGGTAAAGTGTACGCAGACCTTACCACTACCTCGTGGAGGTAGAGAGGCTGTTTCCGGTGGACCCTCGGCTCAAGTACATCCAAACCAAGTAAGAGAAGAGGAAACATTATATAAAACATAACATCCAATAAGAAAAAAAGGCATAATCTACAACGGAGACAATAACATCAAGAAAATACTGTGAGAGGCGAAGCGCAGTAAACAACATATGACTTTAGGATCATAGACAAGAACTACAAGTGCCAGGCTAGGACTACCACAAACACTACCAACCCATACCCTCGCAAGGAAAGACAACACGCTAACCCTACTAACCTTCAACCTTAATACGCGACCTCCACTCCTTCCTATCTAGAGTCATGTCCTCGGTGATGTGAAGCTGAGCCAAGTCCTGTCTAATCACCTCTCCCCAATACTTCCTAGGCCTACCTCTACCCCTCCGCGTACCCTCTACCACCAGCCCCTCGCACCTCCTCACTGGAGCGTCTGCGCACCGCCTCTTCACATGCCCAAACCATCTCAGTCTCGCTTCCCTCAGCTTGTCCACCACAGGGGCCATTCCCACCTTTTCCCGGATAACCTCATTC
>NW_026036680.1:0-541 GCF_019186545.1 Solanum stenotomum
TTGTTGTTGAAGAACAGCCTTTTGACGGTGATCTCTCTTCCGTCTGCCAAAACACCCTGCAACAAATTGTGTCTCAAACTCTGTTTAATTGCTTTGCTGATAACATTCAGCCATTACATACCTTATAAACTGTGCCAAATCCACCTTGCCCGAGCTTGTTGGCCTCATCAAATGACCCCGTGGCTTTGTCAAGTGTCGAATACTTGAAGTTTAAGCTGTTTTGATGAAGGATCTTCACCAATTTCTCAACATCATTTGCACCTAATTTAAGCTGTTTTGATGATGGGTTTAGGGTTCTAATTTGATATAAATGGGTCGGGTTTGGATTAAAAGAGAAAATCGGGTCATTTACTTGAAATTGGGTAATTTTAGTTGATTTGGGTTTTCCATCCAATTGAGGGGTAAATTTGGTGAAATTAGTAACGGGAAGGGTAAAATTAACTTCATTTTAACGGTGAGGGTAAAATCAACTAATAAAACAAAGTTTAGGGGTATTTTTGACCCTTTTCCCAATTATGTGACACAGTTTGATTTGATACGG
>NW_026036681.1:0-765 GCF_019186545.1 Solanum stenotomum
CTTTTTATAAATATATTAGTTATTCCCTCTTTTTATTGAAACACATGTTGACTTGTGGTGAATACTTATTCCCTTTTCTTATATAGTAAAGTAACACATGTTGACTTGTGGTGAATACTTATTCCCTTTTCTTATATAGTAATATAGATTGCTTTATTATGCATAGAGATTAACATAATCTCCCCAACAACCACAATAATGATAATAGTAAGAATTAACAACTGAAAATTAATTGTCCTTTATTATCATTCAAAGACAATTAGGACAGCAAATCTTGACTTTTTATTTTTGCATAAAGAAGAGATATTGAGATTTAACAATTAATTAAAGCAAACTTTATAATGGCATAAGTATAATGTCTTGAAAAATCACTAGGCCATTACGATCTAAAATGAAATATTTCTCCCATCCATCGATATTGTTTAAGGTAATAAACGAACTTCACCAACTTTATCATGATTAGTTCTAGATTATTAGATGATAATTAAGAGTTTTCTAAATGATTTTGCAACTTAATTACATGTTTACTTTTTAGTTTTTAATTATTATTTTTTGGGGGGAAGGGGGGGAGGGGGGAGGGGTTTCTGGGAAGTCCCATATTGGGGCAGGGGTGGAGCTACATGGTGCTCATGTGGTTCATCTTTCTTTGAAAAATTACATTATATATATAAGATTGATTTATTGATTTACGTGTATATATTTAATAATGAACCTCCTCAGAATAGGTTAAAGGATTGGTTCAGTGATAAAGTGGGTTCAAGATTC
>NW_026036682.1:0-1068 GCF_019186545.1 Solanum stenotomum
ATAGAGAACTGTAGAGAATATGCATTAGGAATGTAAATTCTTCCACGTCTAGATATAGTCCTAGCACCTGATAAATGCAACAGAAAAGAACAGGGAGACTTTATTTGATTCCTGCAAGACTTCTGTAGATGTGCAATTACTTCCTAGAACAGAAAACCTAGATGGAACTGGACAGTAATCAGTGTTGGGAACATACAGCAACACATGTAAAAAGACACTTCAATATGTGCACTTTGACTTTACAGTGCTCATTTAAATGAATTAGGTGCCATGCTCAGACTTGTTTGATCATAATTTAACTATAAAGAGTTGCTGTTTCAAACTGAAAGGAGAAAAGGATGATATAAACCTAGCACCCAAAGGGTAGCGGCTGCGGGTTTCCCTTGTCATAAAAAAAAAAAAAGGATGATATAAACCTAATGTTCAGTTTAGGTGCTCTCTGCATCTACATCAACTTGGAAGTGCTCTCTACAAAATTGAGATGTCTCCCATATTATTTTAATTTAAACTAAGAATAAAGCTTTCGGGCTATGAATCAAGTATTTGCACGGATTTCCCAACTTCGGCGTGGTTCTTAATTTTCCCTAAAATATCCTTAATTATAACCTAATTTGGCAAGGCAAAAGTTTAATTCACAAAATATAAGATTAGAGAACTTTCTAAACTTTTGCCGGGCATGTTGTTGGATTACGCTGGATATGTTGCTGTAGTTGTTGACTATATAAGAACGGGCAAATTAGTCGGATCATAATCTTTTTTATCAATAATATAAATATGCTAAAAGAAAATTAAAATAGGGGAGGTAAGGTAATATTGTAAACCACAAGGGAGGTTAGAATTATGAAGCCAAACGTGAAGGAAGGTCTCTAAAAATATCCCTATAATATTTAATTATTTTTTATTTGAATTTGTTCATTATGTTTAAAAACAAATAAATTGTACACATTCGAATATTAAGAAATCAAACAATCTTAATCATTCGGTGTTTAGATTTAGTGTTCAGATTTAGAGACATCTTAAAATTCAAATGTGTATTCACGTTCGGACATCTTAATCATAATAACAACA
>NW_026036683.1:0-356 GCF_019186545.1 Solanum stenotomum
CGAGACGGAACCGGTAATGGACCGGAACCGGTACCGGTACCTCCCGGTTCCGTTGCCACCCATAAGACACTGTCTAGTGGTAAATTATATATATATATTTATTTTTTTTGTTTTATTATTTTTTATTTTATTTTATTTTTTTTAAGTGAGCAATTTAGCAGGAGATCTGCCAGTTTTAGCTTCTTTTATTGTTTTTTTTATTTTTTATGATTAACTGTAGTTAAATAATATAAATGTATTTTAGAAACACGTATGAGTATCATACATTATTAAATAAATTTTACAAATTCCAGATACGTGCAATATTTATTTCTTTTTCTTAGTCTTTAACTTTGTTTAATCAATAAGTTACTTAT
>NW_026036684.1:0-2937 GCF_019186545.1 Solanum stenotomum
TTAACTACCCTTAACTCCTATCACATTACTTCCCCTCAAGCTGGTGGGTGTAAACACATTAAGCACACCAAGCTTGCCTACTAAATTTTCATGTTGTGATCTAGGGAGGCCTTTAGTTAATATGTCTGCAAGTTGTTCCTTAGAGTTTACATGTTCTGTCTTCATAATCCCTGCTTGTATCTTTTGTCTAATGAAATGACAATCAATCTCTATGTGTTTTGTTCTCTCATGAAACACTGGATTAGCTGCTATTTGTAATGCTGCCCTGCTATCACTGTATACCATAGCTGGTTGATCTACTTCATTCCCCAGTTCCTTCAATAAAGCAATAATCCATACTAACTCTGAAACTGCATTGGCCATGCTTCGATACTCAGCTTCAGCTGAGCTTCTAGAGACTATACTTTGCTTCTTTGATTTCCATGACAGCAATGTCTCACCATGCTTAACTAGAAAACCTGAGACTGACCTTCTTGTATTAGTACATGATGCCCAATCTGCATCACAGTATACACTTAGCTCGTTTGATTGTTTGCTGCTCAATAATATTCCAAGTCCTGGTTCTCTTTTAATGTACTTCATCACCCTCACTGCTGCTTCCCAGTGTGTCTTTTTAGGTTGTTGTAGAAATTGACTAAGTGTTTGGACTGAGTAAGCAATATCTGGTCTTGTCATAGTCAAGTACAACATCTTGCCTACTAATCTCTGGTATCGTTCCTTATCTTCAAATGGCTCATCATCATAATCTCCTGTGAGGCAGTCCAGTTCTGAAACTGTCAACTTTACATTGGCTTCAAGTGGAGTCCAAGCAGGTTTGGCACTCCCCAATCCTAAATCTGAAATAATTTCCAGTGCATACTTCCTTTGATTCATCAAAATACCTTTGACAGATCTACTGAACTCCATACCAAGGAAAAATTTTAATTCACCAAGATCCTTGATCTTGAAGGCTTTATGTAAGATAGACTTTGTGTGTTCAATAAGAGTCAAGCTGCTTCCTGTCACTAACATGTCATCTACATAAACAAGAATCACCACCATATCTGATCATTTTCTTTGTATAAACAATGAGTGATCTAAGCTACTTTGAATAAAACCAGATTCCACTAATGCCTCAGTCAATTTCAAATTCCACTGTCTACTTGCTTGTTTAATCCCATAGAGGGATTTGACAAGTCTGTATACAAGACCAGACTTCCCCTGACTTGCAAAACCCTCAGGCAACTGCATATAAACTTCATCATGAAGATCACCTTGCAAGAAAGCATTGTAGACATCTAACTGATGAACAGACCAGTTAAACTGAGCAGCCAAAGAAAGAACAGTCCTGATAGTAGCTATCTTCACAACAGGAGAGAAAGTTTCATGAAAATCAAGACCTGCTCTTTGAGTGTAGCCCTTTGCTACTAGTCTAGCTTTAAACCTCTCAACATCACCATTAGCTTGTAGTTTCACTTTATAGACCCATTGACAACTAATTGGAACTTTACCTTTAGGAAGAGGAACCAAGTCCCATGTATGGTTATCTTGGAGAGCCTGCAGTTCAGATTGCATAGCTTCCATCCATCTAACATCTGAGGCTGTTTCTTTATAGGAAGTTGGTTCAAGAACAGCAGAAAAAACCTGTAAATATTTCTGATAGGAAGGGGACAAATGATGATAAGATATAGAAGCCTCCAGGGGATATAAAACAGTGTTAGCTGAAGGTCTGGAAGCATAGTCTGATAGCCNTGAATTATCAGCCTGAACATGATTAGCATTATTTCCAGTTCCCTTCTTCTTAAACTTCCAGTCATGAGGATAACCATGAAGTCTAAAACAGTCATCCTCCACATGACCTTGCAGATTGCAAAAATCACAGATCTTATCCCAATTCTTCTTCCCTCTATTATAATGTTGTGTAGATGACTGTGACTGTGAGGTTAAACCATTAGAGTATTGTTGTGACTGTGAGGTTCCCTTTGCATATCGATTAGGCATCCTTTTGCCTGCCATGAGAGCTGCAAGATTTGTACCCTCGCCACTCATCGAAGATGTTAGAGAACTCTGACTTTCCCTTTCAACAAGCATTGATATGCTTTATTGATAGTAGGAGTAGGTTCAACCATGAGAATTTGACTACGTGATTGATCATAATTCTCATTCAATCCCATTAAAAATTGCATCAATTTCTGTCTCTTTAGATGCATAGTAAAATCCTTAGAAGCAGGACAATTACAAGAAGGTGGTACAATACTTGCAAATTCATCCCACAAATTTCGCAATTTGGAGAAATAAGTAGGAATGCAGTCAGTACCTTGAACAGTAGTAGCGATAACTTTATGTAATTGGTAAATCCTTAAAGCATTCACTTTATCAAAACGCTCCCTAAGATCTTCCCAAACAGCTTTCGCACTCGTCGCATAAACGATACCTGTGTGCAATTCCGGAGTGACAGAACTCATGATCCAACCTTGAACAATGGCATTACAGCGATCCCATTGATGCCCTAACTCTGTTCCGAAATCATCCCTATTCAAGCTGCCATCGACAATTCCAAGCTTGTTCTTCCCAAGCAATTGAATACGCATGGCCCTGCTCCAAATTGAGTAATTATCGGATCCAGTTAGCTGCATCGGAATGATAGATGTGCCAGTGGTGTCAGAAGGATGCAAAAACAGAGCGTGATTGTGGTCAAACTTAGGAGCCGCCATTGATGAAGTTCAATGAGCTGGAGAAAGCACAAATAGCTTCAATAAGCCTCACAAACGTGGGTGAATGGATCTGATACCATGTTGATTATGAACAATTCTAACATACCATTGATGAATTAATCAGAGATGCATCGTGAAGAAGAAAAGAAGAAGAGAGGATATTATTTTCTGATGGTGTCTTTACAATGGAAAAGTGCATTTATAATATGCACATTTCTGCTCCTTAACTGACTAACAGTAAAGC